>NC_141064.1:56858374-57155874 GCF_041138505.1 Cibotium barometz | reverse complement strand
TCAAGTTCTAGAGGCCTTATAATCAAGTTTGAATAGACATCATATGGCTCCTCAGTCGTAGGTCTTGCCATCATGCTTTACTTAACAAGTCAAAGTAATTAGACACCATATGGCTCCTCGGTCATATACCTTGTCCTTATTATTTACTTGACAATGGACACTCTATGGTCCCCCAGTCACATAGGGTGTCTATTTGAATAGAAACCCTATGGTCCCTTGGTCATAAGCCTCATCAAGTCCTATATGGATTATTAGCAAGTCTATCTAGACACCCTATGGCTCCCTGATTATAGTCTTTGTCTTCATTCTTTACTTGTATGTTAATACACACCCTGTGGCCTCCCGACTGTTGAGAGATATAATCGTGGTGCTGTGTATATGTGGGAAAGCACCCTAGAGGTGCAAGATATTATGGTAAGATAAGAATGCCACATGTGATATTGTTGACCAAAAGAGTGGAAAAGGAGTTGCTACATGGATGATAATGTGTAAACTGGGATAAGGCTAGAAAGCCTATATCATTGTATGGTTCATTATGAATGCAATAGAAAAGAGATCCAGTGTTGAGTGTGCAATCTCTCTCTCTCTACTCATGGAGTTTTTAGTGTGGTATAACCCACCTTAATCTTATGCTTAATCTTGTGTCTATCACCACGACCAATCCCATATTAGGATTGTTAACATGGTATCAGAGCTTGGGTGCGCTCTTGGTCATGGTGAATATCTATGTATAGTTTTTTTGTTTATGAGTTCATTGATTAAGCATTATTTTCAGTTTCTTATGAAAAAAAATTAACACGCTCATTTTCATTAGTATTGCATTTGTAGAGAGATTATGCCCATGAAGATTTGGAGATTATGGTGCTGCCTAAAGAAGCTAAAAATGGAGATTTTAGCAAGTATATAGTTAACCATTGACGTCCAATACATTCTCTCAATTTACATCTCACTCACAGCGCATCACCTAGGCCGTTCTCTCTGGAGTAATCTCCATGCAAGATTTTCTCCATCGTAGGATTAGGTATACCCACCCTATCCTCCTCTCTTACCCTTAGGCTTTATGATAATATTGCAAAAGCCTCTCACAATCAACCTGGCTCTCTTCTCCTAATTAAAGGGCAAGCTCTCTATCCACAAACCTGAAAAGCTTTGGAAAATCTATAGGGAGAACCGAAATCACCAGCTGGAGCACAATGCACTTCAACTAACGGGTATCATTCCCATGTGTTTCGGTGGGTTATTTTTTGAAAAACAAAACAACAGCTCATTGGTGGACACGTCCCAAGCTCCATTGGAAGACAAGCATTTTCTCTCCATACCCACATTGTGCTGTTACATGAAGGAGGCCACATACCCATCTCACCAAGTTTTTTTCTACTTCGATTATTATGATGTTAAGCTACCATTACCAAATTGAATTATCAATGCGTGAAATCAAGATTTGCTTGCTTCTGCTGCGGCTTGCGTCTTACATCTTCTGTGCATCTTTTATGTGTGTTATGTGCATCTTGACGATCCTGACTTATAAATTTGAGTGTAGATTATTGAATTAGAGTAAGAGAATAGGATTATTTAGCATATGACCGTGTGGACATAGGTTCTTGACTTTTCTCGAAATGATGTTATGAGTGCAATTTTGCAATCCCTCTAGCTCTATTAACCCTATGGTTACAGGGTCATAGCATCATTAATCTCTCTCAACTGTTGAAATTACAGCAATGTGATGAGCTATGGTGGATCAAATACTAGAATCAACATCATTAACAAAGTGATTAGATGATAATTAAGATATGATTAGTGAGTAATTAACAAATAGCTTAATGTAGGCATGGATAATAAAAAACCAGCAAATTCTCATTAGGCCAATGCCTCGATTTATAGAGTTTACATCAAAGCATCTAATCTCACTGATTTCTCCTTGATTCACTCTACCTCTTTTGCTTGATTCTCTCCACCTCTCCCAGAATATCTCCACACTTTCTAAATCTTCTCATGCTACCCTTTATTCTCTCCCAGTAGATTCTTCTCACCTTTTCATAGGTTCTCTCACATTTACAGATTCTCTTTTATAGCCTCTAACCAAGGGCTTGTTCTCGCACACACCCTATTCACTTGTATATTTCAATATCAACCATCTATATGGCCTGCACCCACTGCAGGGTCATAGGGTCACTAATCTCTGTCGGCCATCTGGATAGCCAAGTCATTTTAGTGTTTTGATGTTGAAAATTGTCAAAATTTGAATCATCTCCATGGCAAAATTAGGTTATGTAGTCAAATTTACAAGCTCTCTCGCACTATTATTACCTTCTTGCACTATCAGCAGCAGGCAAGGGTCACCCTTGCTCTTCTAGACCATGAATTTCTCTAGCTGTATTAACCCTATGACCGTATGGCCATAGGGTCAGCCTTATTCTCAACCAGGTGGATGACTTAGTCATGCCAATATTTTGATGTGGAAAATTATCAAACTTTTTTAAGTGACCCCATGGCCAAATGAGGTTATGTTTTAAAATTTGCAAGTTCTCTTACTCAGAATATTTCTTGACAACAAACTAAGTAGATAGCTACTTTAAAGTACCTAGATAACAACAAATAAGTAAGTAAGTGTGGTTTGTATCGCATTGGCTTGAAGCAATTAATGGATAGAATTGAATATGATGTGTATCTAATGTTGAGTTATTTGTTTTTTCTCAAGAAAAGCAAAATTATGATAAGCCTTCAAGCAAAACAAATGCGAAGGTCTTGTTGTGTCTAAGATCTCAACAACTAGATTGGTTATCTAGCTATTATGGCATTTGTAAATTTTAATTTAATTTTTGATATGTATAATGCCAATTGGTATGGACACTCTTTCTCATGGACATTTATGGATTTGAATTGTATATTATGCCAGCAAATATTTGGCATGCTTAAAGTTGATCTTGAGTTTCTTAAGTTTGAATTACATATGTCTTAATTAGTTCATGCACTAATGTGAATACAATATACTAGTAGGCAATGCTATTTTTTCGGTAGCCAATAATAATTTTTGAGCGTGTGTTCACATTGTTGATTGTGAAAATCCTCTAATGTGGTCACTCTCCCTATATTTTTTTACACATTCATTGTTTTCTCTAAGCAAGAGATGTAGCTCTATACAAAATAAAAATCCTCTAATGTGGTCGCTCTCCCTATATTTTTTTACACATTCATTGTTTTCTCTAAGCAAGAGGTGTAGCTCTATATAAAATAAAAATTTATTGAAAAGAAAGAATGCTACTTTTGTTAATATAAATTGAGAACGAGGAATATAATGTGTTTTGCTAAAAAGTTTGGTTGCAATCCACGTAATATATGTGCAGTAAAGATAAATTCAATAGATTTTAGTGCTAGTGAAAGTCTTATATGGCTTGGTATGAAGTTTAACTAGACACCCCAAGGCCTCTTGGTCATAGGTGTTTACCTCGTTCTTTACTTGACATGTGCCTCCCAATTATAGGCCCCTTCTTGTAGGCCTTACAATCAAGTCTGAATAGATGACTTATGGCCCCATTGTTCAAAGGCCTTATAAGTTGTTCAAAGGACTTGTCCTCATGCTTTACTCAACAAGTTTGTGTAAATAGGCACCCCTTCATCATACTCCTTATCCTCATTCTTTACTTGACAAGTCCATGTGAATAGATGACACCCTATGGCCTCATTGGTCAGTTGCCTTACTCTGATTATTTACTTTACAAGTTCACATGAATAGGCACCCTATGTCCTCCCGATCATAGACCTTATCCTCATTATTTACTTGTTGGCAAGTCTAAGTGACAAAACATCTTATGGCTGCTTGATCACAGGTCTTGGCCTCATGAATTACTTTGACAAGTCCAATTGGATATACACCCTATGGCCCCCTTGGTCATAGTTCTCTTCTAATCAATATAGGCCTTATAAATAGTTCTGACACCCCATCTGAATAGACACCATATGGCCCCTTGTTCACCACAAGCATTACCCTCATTCTTCACTTAACCAACCCATGTGATAAAGTGTGAATAGACACTTTATGCCCCCTCAATGATAGCCCTTGTCTTGATTCTTTACTTGACAAGTCCAATTGAACCGCCACCCTATGCCCCTTGATCATATACATCTTATAATCAAGTTCACGAGGCCTTATAATCAAGTCCGAATAGACATCCTATGGCCCCTCAGTCATAGGCCTCGTCCTCATTATTTACTTGACAAGTCTGATTGAATAGACACCCTATGGCCCCCCGTTCATATGCCTCTTGCAGTCAAGTCATTTAGGCCTTTATAGACACCCTATGGCCCATTGTTCATTGTTCTTATCAAGTCTTATATGGCTTATTATCAAGTCGATCTAGACACTCTATCACCATTTGAGTAAACACGCTATGGTCCCTACTCATAGGCCTTACCCTCACTGTTTATTTAACAAGTCCAATTCAATAGACACTCTATGGCCACTCGATCATAGGCCTTTCCATCATGCTTTACTTTTGACAATTCTAGGTAACTAGACACCCTATTTCCCAATCTATCATAGGGCATGCCCTCATTATCTACTTGACAAGTCCAAGTGAACTATCACCCTATATGGCCTCATTATCTACTTGACAAGTCCAAGTGAACTATCACCCTATATGGCCGCTCAGTCATAGGCCTTGCCATCATGCTTTACTTGACAAGTCCATGTGATTAGACAGCCTATTCCCCCCTCTATCATAGGACATGTCCTCATTATTTTATTAACAAGTCCATTTTACCCCCCGGTCATAAGCCTTGCCCTCATTAGCTACTTGACAAGTTCAAGTGAATAGATACCCTATGGCCGCTCAGTCATAGGCCTTTCCCTCAGGCTTTACTTGAAAAGCCCAATTGAAAGTATCCAACCTATGACTCCCTGGTCATAGGCCTTGCCCTCATTATTTACTCGAGAAATCTATTTTAATAGACACCTTATGACCCCCAATCACACGCCTTGCCCTTATTATTTACTTGACAAGTCCAAGTGAAGAGACTCCCTATGGCCGCGCAGTCATAGGCCTTGTCATCCTGCTTTACTTGACAAGTCCATGTAATTAGACACCCTATTTCCCCCTCTCTCATAGGACATGTCATCATTATTTAATTGACAAGTCCAAGTGAACAGACACCCTATGGCCACTCGGTCATAGGCCTTGCCCTCATGATTTACTTGACAAGTCCAATTGAATATACACGCTACTTGCCCTCATTATTTACTTGACAATTCCATTTAAATAGACACCCTATTGCCCCCTCTATCATACACATATAATAATTGTATAATTGACAAGTCCATTTGAATAGACAATTTATGACCCCTCGGCCAAAGGCCTTGCCCTCGTTATGTACGTGACAAGTCCAAGTTTGTGCAATGAAGCTTAAAACGAAAAAAGAATAACAGTCTTGCAAATACATATTAAGAGGAGCAATAATACAAAATTGGCAGCCAACCTGCAAGGCTCAGGACTCATCCTTTTATACTACTTGCTTGCTGCATCTATACCCAGAAGCAAACATTCGGAAAACAAATCTTGGGGTACTTACTTCTTCCCATGCTGTTGGCTAGTGGTGGATGTCATTCCTTTCTTGCTAGTTATTGCTCTACTGTTCATTGGAGGACATCATGACGGTGGATAACCGATCTTGCAGTTGGTCATAGTGCTTCTAGAGAGCTATGGAATAATCTTCGAGTGTTTCCAATAGCTTCAGCCTTCTTATGTTGGTAGGTGAGGGGATGCTTTCTTCGGGCTGAGGTGAGGATGGCTATACGTCTTCTAGTGTTATACCCGCTACATCCGGTAGGAGTATAGAGATGGGTAGCAGAGGAGTTGCCCATGATCCTTGAATATGAGCCTTCTTGTGTTGTTGTCCTTTGTGGAGATTGTAGTGTTGTTGGTACCTTCAGAACCATACTATCTTCTTTGAATTGTTCTATTGGTGAAATTGGAAATTGGTAATGAATTGTTCCTCGTGTGTAGGTTGCTGGTTTCTTTGCCATTTCCTTTCATGGTAACTATCTTTGTCACTCTAACTTTGACTGTCGAGGTATTCTCAGAAGTGAGTTTTTGTACTTCATGCCTTAATCTCCAGTGGTGAGAAAAATGGTTTTCTTTCTGGTTGTTGGTGGCTTGTCCCTTTGTTTGTAAGGATACTGCCTGGCGTTTGTTTTTGATGGTTATCCTTCCATTAGGAATTTTTTGGACCCAAAAAGGGCCTCCTAAAGGATTCCTAATTTTAGAGGATTAGAGCTTAAAAAGCTGGGCTTAAGGGAGACAAAGGCTATGATGACCCCTATTTTTCGCCTTGCCACATCAGCCATACCCCCCTAGTTTCACTTTTTAAAGGGAATATTCTCACTCTCTCTTACTTTTTGACTTTTCTCATACTTTCTCTTTTACTTTTTGAATTTTTTATCTTCACTCTCTACAAATTGAATCTTTCTTGTCAGTTTGAAATCTCCTTTCTCATTAACTCCCACCATATCTCCCTTCCACATCAGCAAAACATTCTCGTATTTAGGTGGGCCCCAAAAAGTTAAAAAATTTATTTTTTATTTTTTTACATTTTGAGGTGGAAAAAACACCACCCAACCAATATGTATGATGAAAATAAATTTTTCCCTCCAAAAAGCTTGTAATTCAAGGGTCATGTCAGAAGCCTGTCAGGAGCCAGTACATCCATAACTAACAGTCAGGTCCCCACAACCCTATAAATATAACTAACTGTCATCCTCAGGAACCACTACATCCATGAGATCCTGAAATTGTGGGGACCCTAAAAATTATTATTTTTTTATTTTTCTCATAAATGTAATTTATTGATGAAAAACTCCATGTTAGTATATTTGTATATCAAAAATATCATTTTCTACTTAGAAAAATGGATTTGTGTTAAACCTGCAATGTTAAACCTGCAACAGCAAAGTTTTAACAGTCTCTCTCACTCACTCACTCTCTCTCTCTCTCTCTCTCTCTCTCTCTCTCTCTCTATGAGGATCTCTCTGCTTTAGCTTCTAGCTATGGAGCCTTTGCAAGCTGTGTGTGTAGCCCCTTGTGAAGCTAGAAAACGGAAGGTTGATTTACACATTTGTATTCGTGAAGAGTATGGCAGCTCTAAAAAAACCCATCCTACTGATGCACAATCTGTCGAAGCTCGTAGGATAGCTAAGGAGAAAAATGTATATCTTTGGGTTGATGGGCATCTCTATCCAGTTGACCCTCCATTAGAGCAAACCCTCCTTTCCGCAATTTATCATCTTTTATGCAATTTGTTGGTGAAGGAGAGCTTGGCTTGTTAGGATACTGCAGAAGATTGACTACAAGTGGAGCTTGGCAAACCCATATTCTCCATGTAGAGTACCCAAGGGATGGTCATGCTCGACTTTAATGGTTGTAGACCAATGCTCCCCATAGGCATGGTGCTTGGCGTGCACAAATGAGGAGACAAGGGAGGCATTGGGTTGCGCATGCACCAACATAAATCTAGATGTAATAAGGCTAAGAAAATAAGTTTAGTTAGGTTTTCTTTTTTTACCCTTAAAAAAAACTATTAATAGTTCCTTCTCTCACTTCATTTTCATTTCACTTTTTTAGAGAGCTTGAGCTCAAGATCTACGTAGACACCCACGTAAGGGCACTAGCACATCACCACATTAGCATTGTCGTACATGGATATGGCATGCACCAAGAACATCGCACGTGTTACCATGCCTTCATAAGACACAGTGCAAGGCACCCAACGACCACATACTGGCGGCACCACGGAAGAGAGTGACCCCTTGGATTCTAGGACATGCCCAATGGGATCACCAGAGTCCAACCCTCCTCCCACCGCAACACCAGTGCACACACATGCAGGCCCTTCTAGTGGGAGCAAGCGTGTGAAGAAGACCCCACAATGCAGCCACCCCAGAGATCAAGACAGAGAGGCCGATGATGAACAGTTCGACTGGGTTGGTGAAAACATTCCTACATTGTGCAGCACCATAGGTGGAAAGACCCTACACGGTCCCCTACCTACCCGGGAGGAACTTGATACATAGGTACCATAGCAATAGGAGGAGGAGGAGGAGGAGGAGGATTCAGACTATGAGAGAGACCAAGAGGAGGTTCCTGCAAGTGCGCGCAAGCGTAGAAATGTCAAGCTCTTCAAGCCAAGGAAGTCCCAACCTCGCCAATGCACTAACACAACACAGAGAGCTCCAAGGAGAAGGATGCGCCAAGGGCACAGGGCTCTACAAGAAATCAAGTTTTATTAAAGGAACACTGAGTTGCTGATAAGAAGAGCCCCTTTCGCTTGCACAGTGAAGGAGATTCTCCAACGATATAGAACAATGTAGGGGATTGCCCTTGAATCATTGCAAGAAGCCTCCGAGGCTTACCTTGTTGGGCTTTTTGAAGACACCAACCTCCTTGCAATACATGCAAAGAGGATTACCATATCTGCCAAGGACATGCAACTAGCTCAGCGCATTCAAGGCGAGCAAGACACGATCTAGAGATCTTAGATGTTAACCTTTTTTTGAAGCAACTCTTTTGTTTCAAACCCCCCTTTGTAACAAGCCTATCTGGCTTTCATTTGTAACCCTCTGATAATTAAAATTTTAAGTTTCTCTTACAATGTCTTGGTGTCATCATGTTTGTTTAACATAGAGTGTCTATCATGTGTCAGTTTGTCACCCAAGGCATCAGAAATGCTCTTGGAGGAGGACTGATGCCAGAACAGTGCGAATTTGGCCTCTGCAAACGGTGATGTAGGCTCAAAATTTGCACTGTTCTGGCACTTCTCCCCTAGCCACTCAGGATCATTTCTGATACATTAATAATGAAGTTGAGCACACTAATTATGAGAAACAGCAGTCTATAAGATAAAAACACCTTTAATCATGTGTAAAAATATAGTGTTTATCATCCAATGCATCAAAATTGCTCCTGGAGGACTGGGGAAGCTATGCCAGAACAATGCAAATTTAGGCTCTACCAGCGGCGGCGGTGTAGGCTCAAAATTTGCACTATTCTGGCACTGCTCCCCCAGCCACTCGAGATCATTTCTGATGCATTTATAATGAAGTTGAGCACACTAATTATGAGAAACAGTAGTTTATAAGATAAAAACACCTTTAATCATGTGTAAAAATATAGTGTTTATCATCCAATGCATCAGAATTACTCTTGGAGGACTAGGAAAGCTATGCCAGAACAGTGCGAATTAAGGCTCTATAGCGGCAGTGCATGCTCAAAATTTGTAGCACTGCTTCCCCCAGCCACTCAAGATCATTTCTGATGCATTTGAGCACACTAATTGAGAAAGAATAGTTTATAAGATAAAAACACCTTTAATCATGTGTAAAAATGTAGTGTTTATCATCCAATGCATCAGAATTGCTCCTGGATGACTAGGGAAGCTATGCCAGAACAGTGCGAATTTAGGCTCTGCAGTGGCGGTGCAGGCTCAAAATTCGCACTGTTTTGGCACTGCTTCCCCCAGCCACTCAGGCTCATTTCTGATGCATTAATGAAGTTGAGCACACTAATTGTGAGAAATAGTAGTTTATAAGATAAAAACACCTTTAATCATATATAAAAATATAGTGTTTATCATCTAATGCATTAGATTTGGTCCTAGAGGATTGGGGAAGCTATGCCAGAACAGTGCAAATTTAGGCTCTGCAGAGGCGGCGGTGCAGGCTCAAAATTTGCACTATTCTGGCACTGCTTTCCCAACCACTCAGGATCATTTCTGATGCATTTATAATGAAGTTGAGTACATTAATTGTGAGAAACAATAGTTTATAAGATAAAAACAGCTTTAATCATGTGTAAAATTACATTGTTTGTCATCCAATGCATCAGAATTGCTCTTGGAGGACTGGGGAAGCTATATCATAACAGTGCGAATTTAGGCTCTGCAGAGCGGCGGTGCACGCTCAAAATTCGCACTATTCTGGCACTGCTCCCCCAACCACTCGATCATTTCTGATGCATTTATAATAAAGTTGAGTACACTAATTGTGAGAAACAATAGTTTATAAGATAAAAACAACTTTAATCATGTGTAAAATTACATTGTTTGTCATCCAATGCATCAGAATTGCTCCTGGAGGACTGGGGAAGCTATGCCAGAGCAGTGCGAATTTAGGCTATGCAGCAGCAATAGCGGGCGGTGCAGGCTCAAAATTTGCACTGTTCTAACACTGCTCCCCTAGCCACTCACGATCATTTCTGATGCATTTATAATGAAGTTGAGTACATTAATTATAAAAATAGTAATTTATAAAATAAAAATACCTTTAATCATGTATAAAAATACATTATTTGTCATCTAATGTATCATAATTGCTCCTAGAGGGCTGGGGAAGATATGCCAAAATAGTGCGAATTTGGGCTCTACAGCAACGATGGTTAAGGTTGGTGTGCTAGGATTAGCTTCATGAGCCTTTCCAGTTGTGAGACCCTTGCCCCCTCTTCTACGGATTGAACTCTAGAGTGCTGGCAGTGGAAGTAGCAATCTTGCGTGCAAGAGGCAGAGATTCCCACTCGGGGCCTCGTCCACGAATGTTCGGACAAGATACTAATCCGGTGGTTCTTCCAAAATCGAACCCGGAAAAAACTTTCCTTGCCTAGAAAGCATAGGCAATTCCTTGAGGAAATTCTTCTAATGTAGTTAAGGGCCTTATCTATCCTTTGTATTCCGACCAAACCCATGGGTCACATGGCTGAATCAAGGGGGAGAAACTTGCACTTGGTTCATAGAAATCATCGCTTTTTTTCCCTTAAGCGAGGCACATCCGTTGATTCTTTCCCATAGAACAAGAATCTTCCTAGGAATTACTTTAACTACCGTAACTTAATCTTAATTGAACTTAGTTGTAGGAATCCATCGATCCCCAACCGGCCCATGGGTTAGCCAACCGCCCAACCAGTGTATTGGTGGGATCCCTATTTATAAAAACTAGGTTGTATTTTTGTTGAAATATACAAGTGAATAGGGTGTGTGCGAGAACAAGCCCTTGGCTAGAGGCTGTAAAAGAGAATCTATAAATGTGAAAGAACCTGTGAAAAGGTAAGAAGACTCTACTGGGAGAGAATAAAGGGTAGCATGAGGAGATTTAGGAGGTGTGGAGATATTCTGGGAGAGGTGGAGAGAATCAAGAAAAAGAGGTGCAGTGAATCAAGGAAAAATCACTGGGATTAGATGCTTGGATGTAAACTCTATAAATTGAGGCATTGGCCTAATGAGAACTTGTTGGTTTTTGATTATCCATGCCTACATTAAGCTATCAGTTAATTACTCACTAATCACGTGTTAATTATCATCTAATCTCTTTGTTAATGATGTTGATTCTAGAATTTGATCCACCATAGCTCATCACATTGCTGTAATTTTAACATGGTATCAGAGCCTATCCTAGAATCCATCAATTTGTGAGCCCTTATCTTGCTAATCACCTGGCTAATTAGGATTAGTAGAAAATTAATATTTCACCTCTTTTTCAACTAGCCCACTGTACCCCCAACCAGTGGAGGGGCTTGATCTCCCTCCATGAGAAACATTAGGGGAAACCCAATATAGCTATACTCCCCACGATTCAGCTCATCAAGAAATTTCTCCAAATCGCCTAGCGTAGCTGCCATTTTTTGCTGATTTATAGGCGCCTTTTTTTCTAAGGAAAAATGACATCTCTTCTTCTCTAGTTGCAATGGGTCTAATTCCTCTTAGCCCCAGGGGTTTTCAAGCATGCTCTACAAGCTGGTGAAGTCATAATTTGATTTGATCAAGTCTACAGTGAGATCCAAGCTCTTCATCAAATCTGTAGGTGACTTTGTTAAAACAGAGATTAAGCATTCAATGATTGGTCAAATCTTGTGTTCTTAGCTTAATCCTCTACTAGACTGATTGCTATTGATGGTCTTGAAAGGGTTTGAGCTCATTTGAACTCTAAGGCCTCAGATCTGGGCTCCCCGCATACTCTGTTTTCTGCACACAAAATAGAGGATTAATTTGCTAATCAGTGATTAATCAATGCTAATCACTATAATTTGGGGCAAATGAGGCTTCAAATTAATAATTAGGTATCTAATACAGATCCCTATAACTTCAAATTGTAATTCGAAGATGGTTTGATACTCCAACCATTCCGTACAAATTGGTTACCCTTGATTTAATGTAATTTTTGGTGATTTTATGCTGATAAATCTATTGTAATCATCTCCTAAACACCAGATTGAGTTGTAAAAGGGTAGACACTGCCCTTGAATCTTGAAATTTGATCAAGTGGTAAGACCCCCTTCACATCATCATGAGTACATCACAAGAGATAGCCAAATTTAATGGGGAGAAATTTTACACACATGGCAGACAAAAACCATGTATCTGCTTTTGAGGAAAAATCTGTGGGGGCTAGTTGAGGGAAGAGATGAATGCCCAGAGATGAGAGGGAAAAATGAGTGCAAGAGCATGAATGAAAAAGCATTGGGACTTATTGCACTTAGTTTAAAATGATGAAATCATTCATCACATCACAGGAATACAATGGGCAAAAGATGCATGGGATGAACTCAATAATTTATTTGGCACACAAGCTAAAAATTCAAAGATAAATCTGTTAATGCAATTCTACAAATTGGATATGAAGGAAAGTGAACCTTTAATCACACACTGGAATAGATATAAAAGCATTAAGCAATAACTGGCAGCTACTATTGGCAAAAAGGTAGAAGATGATGAGGCACTAGCAGTGCTTCTGAAGAGTGTGGACAAAGGTGAATATGAAAACATTGTAGCAACACTAAAGAATGTACCTGAATTGAAGCTACACGAGATAGAATGAGCTCTACTAGAGCAAGAGAGCAAAGGCAAACAGAAGAAATGGCTCGACTCAACAGTAGGAGAAGAAAAAACATTCTTCACCCGAGGAGGATTCTCTTAAGGAGGACGAGGAAGAGGCAGAGTAGGAGGAAGGATTTTCACTTGCCACAACTATGGAAAGCCAGGACACATGGCAAGAGACTGCTATAGCAAACCCAGTGGAGAAGGAACGACATCGGCAAACTTCATGGAGGCTCCTAAAGAAGTGGAGTCGGATCATCTTTTCTGAGAGAGAGAGAGAGAGAGAGAGAGAGAGAGAGAGAGAGAGAGAGAGAGAGAGAGAGCGACCCCACAACCCAATGTAACCTGCCCCAATAGAATAAAACCACCTCTGAGCCACCGATGATGTAGGCCATGTGGTAGATATATGTGTGAGCACTTTAGTCAAGGTCACGGGCACTTATAGTAGCCTTGGACACATAGAGAGAGAGTGTCAAGGACTATGAGTTTAGGGACTTGAGGCACTGGTCGCGGAGACTATCAAGTAAGAGGGAAACTTGGTATAGGGTCCAGGTGTGCTAGGAGTATTCACTTGAGTTAAAATATACAAGTGAATAGGGTGTGTGCTAGGAACAAGCCCTTGGCTAGAGGCTGTAAAAGAGAATCTGTAAATGTGAGAGAACCTATGAAAAGGTGAGAAGAATCTACTGGGAGAGAATAAAGGGTAGCATGAGGAGATTTAGGAGGTGTGGAGATATTCTGGGAGAGGTGGAGAGAATAACGCAAAAGAGGTGGAGTGAATCAAGGAGAAATCAGTGGGATTCGATGCTTGGATGTAAACTCTATAAATTGAGGTGGAGAGAATAATGCAAAAGAGGTGGAGTGAATCAAGGAGAAATCAGTGGGATTAGATGCTTGGATGTAAACTCTATAAATTGAGGCATTGGCCTAATGAGAACTTGTTGGTTTTTGATTATCCATGCCTACATTAAGCTATCAGTTAATTACTCACTAATCACGTGTTAATTATCATCTAATCTCTTTGTTAATGATGTTGATTCTAGAATTTGATCCACCATAGCTCATCGCGTTGCTGTAATTTTAACATGGTATCAGAGCCTATCCTAGAATCCATCAATTTGTGAGCCCTTATCTTGCTAATCACCTGGCTAATTAGGATTAGTAGAAAATTAATATTTCACCTCTTTTTCAACTAGCCCACTGTACCCCCAGCCAGTGGAGGGGCTTGATCTCCCTCCAGGAGAAACATTAGGGGAAACCCAACATAGCTATACTCCCCACGATTCAGCTTGACATCAAGAAATTTCTCCAAATCGCCTAGCGTAGCTGCCATTTTTTGCTGATTTATAGGCGCCTTTTTTTCTAAGAAAAAATGACATCTCTTCTTCTCTAGTTGCAATGGGTCTAATTCCTCTTAGCCCCAGGGGTTTTCAAGCATGCTCTACAAGTTGGTGAAGTCATAATTTGATTTGATCAAGTCTACAGTGAGATCCAAGCTCTTCATCAAATCTATAGGTGACTTTGGTAAAACAGAGATTAAGCATTCAATGATTGGTCAAATCTTGTGTTCTTGGCTTAATCCTCTACTAGACTGATTGCTATTGATGGTCTTGAAAGGGTTTGAGCTCATTTGAACTCTAAGGCCTCAGATCTGGGCTCCCCGCATACTCTGTTTTCTGCACACAAAATAGAGGATTAATTTGCTAATCAATGATTAATCAATGCTAATCACTATAATTTGGGGCAAATGAGGCTTCAAATTAATAATTAGGTATCTAATACAGATCCCTATAACTTCAAATTGTAATTCGAAGATGGTTTGATACTCCAACCATTCCGTACAAATCGGTTACCCTTGATTTAATGTAATTTTTGGTGATTTTATGCTGATAAATCTGTTGTAATCATCTCCTAAACACCAGATTGAGTTGTAAAAGGGTAGACACTGCCCTTGAATCTTGAAATTTGATCAAGTGGATCATCATGAGTACATCACAAGAGATAGCCAAATTTAATGGGGAGAAATTTTACACACATGGCAGACAAAAACCATGTATCTGCTTTTGAGGAAAAATCTGTGGGGGCTAGTTGAGGGAAGAGATGAATGCCCAGAGATGAGAGGGAAAAATGAGTGCAAGAGCATGAATGAAAAAGCATTGGGACTTATTGCACTCAGTTTAAAATGATGAAATCATTCATCACATCACAGGGATACAATGGGCAAAAGATGCATGGGATGAACTCAATAATTTATTTGGCACACAAGCTAAAAATTCAAAGATAAATCTGTTAATGCAATTCTACAAATTGGATATGAAGGAAAGTGAACCTTTAATCACACACTGGAATAGATATAAAAGCATTAAGCAATAACTGGCAGCTACTATTGGCAAAAAGGTAGAAGATGATGAGGCACTAGCAGTGCTTCTGAAGAGTGTGGACAAAGGTGAATATGAAAACATTGTAGCAACACTAAAGAATGTACCTGAATTGAAGCTACACGAGATAGAATGAGCTCTACTAGAGCAAGAGAGCAAAGGCAAACAGAAGAAATGGCTCGACTCAACAGTAGGAGAAGAAAAAACATTCTTCACCCGAGGAGGATTCTCTTAAGGAGGACGAGGAAGAGGCAGAGTAGGAGGAAGGATTTTCACTTGCCACAACTATGGAAAGCCAGGACACATGGCAAGAGACTGCTATAGCAAACCCAGTGGAGAAGGAATGACATCGGCAAACTTCATGGAGGCTCCTAAAGAAGTGGAGTCAGATCATCTTTTCTGAGAGAGAGAGAGAGAGAGAGAGAGAGCGACCCCACAACCCAATGTAACCTGCCCCAACAGAATAAAACCACCTCTGAGCCACCGATGATGTAGGCCATGTGGTAGATATATGTGTGAGCACTTTAGGCAAGGTCACCGATGATGTAGGCCATGTGGTAGATATATGTGTGAGCACTTTAGTCAAGGTCACGGGCACTTATAGTAGCCTTGGACACATAGAGAGAGAGAGTGTCAAGGACTATGAGTTTAGGGACTTGAGGCACTGGTCGCGGAGACTATCAAGTAAGAGGGAAACTTGGTATAGGGTCCAGGTGTGCTAGGAGTATTCACTTGAGGGGAGGTGTTGAAATATACAAGTGAATAGGGTGTGTGCTAGGAACAAGCCCTTGGCTAGAGGCTGTAAAAGAGAATCTGTAAATGTGAGAGAACCTATGAAAAGGTGAGAAGAATCTACTGGGAGAGAATAAAGGGTAGCATGAGGAGATTTAGGAGGTGTGGAGATATTCTGGGAGAGGTGGAGAGAATAAAGCAAAAGAGGTGGAGTGAATCAAGGAGAAATCAGTGGGATTCGATGCTTGGATGTAAACTCTATAAATTGAGGTGGAGAGAATAATGCAAAAGAGGTGGAGTGAATCAAGGAGAAATCAGTGGGATTAGATGCTTGGATGTAAACTCTATAAATTGAGGCATTGGTCTAATGAGAACTTGCTGGTTTTTGATTATCCATGCCTACATTAAGCTATCAGTTAATTACTCACTAATCACGTGTTAATTATCATCTAATCTCTTTGTTAATGATGTTGATTCTAGCATTTGACCCACCATAGCTCATCACATTGCTGTAATTTTAACATTCAATCAAATTGTCATCCGGACTCTCTGTTGAAGACCAGTTAGTCAACTAGACCTTGGTAGGCTTTGCCGTAGACGTCCTTCGATGACTCCTTGCCAGATTTTGCAACATAACTCTCCTTAGATTAAACCATAAGCCAAATAGTTTCTCCACCAGCATTCTGGCGTAAGATAGTCCTTTAAAAAAAATTAGAGTTTCTATGCAAGTAAGAATTTCCCATTGAGTTTGGTTTCATGAGACTCCCTTATTTTCAACCCAAGCTTTCTCAGTGAAAATCATGAATCACATATCTTGGTGATCCATCCCTCAATTATAAGAATTTCTAACTTCTTTCTAGACGATTTTGGGTCTTAGGGAAAACTTCTCTAGATCAGCTGATTATCCATTCTTCGTACTGAAGAATTGGGATTGGTCATAAATCTTGATTCAAGAGATAGGCATGCATCTTACTGACCCACCTTTCTCACAGAGTCATGGTCTAACCCTAAATTACTCGGATTTAATCCTAGATTTGTTTCCTAAAGATTTTTCTCCTATTTACCTGATAAAATAACTGTGGTTTCCAATCGTAGTAAAAATCCAAAATTATGAAAATTCATTCTTTCTGGACATAATAGAACTATAAATAATTCTATTCGTAAATAATGGAATTTAACAAGAATATTTCTTTTTCCAATGATCCTTTTTGGAATATGTATACATCATTTATTTAAAATGTTCTATACACCATGAATATACTTATTTTGATAATTATTCCTCTTTTGATATTTAAAAATGTTAGTACATAGAATATTGTGAAAATTCCTCTTTTTATATTTAAATATTTATGCATGCACATATAAAAATAATTATAACAAAAATTCCTCTTTTCTCCATTTAAACATTTATGCATAAATACTATAAAAATATTTTCAAAAAATGTAATAAAATCCTTCTTTTAGCATTAAAATGCTTATGCATAGAATATGATGAGAATTCCTCTTTTTTCATTATTAATTTTATGCATAGAATTAAATTCATTTTTAAAAAAATTTACCATAGCTTCGTTGCATTTTTTTTGAGAATACTGAAAATTTCTACTTTTAATATTTACTCCTAATTATCTAAAATATGTTGGGATTTCCTCTTTTAATATAAAAATTCATTATGCATACCTAAGCATAATTACAAGCATAATTAGATTTAAACCTCTTGTTTATTTTTAAAAATATCCCATTATTATTCCCATATGAAAATAATTACAAAAATGTTAGCATAACTCTCTTTCAACTTAAAATGAATAATTATGATATTTCCAATCATAAAACAAGTTGAAAGAATTAATCCTCATTTTAATTAGAATAAAAATCATAAAAATGCTTAATCTCTATCTCTAGCTTGTTAAGCCTAGAGTTTTGATTTTTAAAAAAATGAGAATAATACTAAGATCCATCCCTCCAAGAAGGATTCAACCATAAAGATGAGTAATCTTTCTAAAAGAGAGATTTACTAATCAAAAACATTATATTTACGCATAAAAGATTAGCATTAAACCATTTAAACAACATGAATCACTAGAAGCTTGGTTTTAAGAAAAAACCATTGATTAAAATGCTTCCCAAGCATTAGAGAGGTTGGAAAGAAGATTACCATTGAAAAAGATAGAAAAACACCATTGATTTAGGCTTACCCTTGGTTTTTGGCTTGATTCTTTAGAAAGAACTAAAGTCCACAAGAGAAAGCTTGGCCACCAAGATGAAGAGGGTAATCTCAAAGAGAGGATGAAGATTAGTGAAGCTCCAAAGCTTCCCAAGAAGAGGCAAAATAGAGGGATAATAAAATTACACTAATTTGAAGATTATAATGGCATGTAAATATACAAAGATGAAAATACAAAGGAATGAGAGTCTAGTTATAGGTGAGGGAGACCACCAACCAAGTCCAACTGGGATCTAGAGGCTTCCAGCTTCAGCCCGATCCATTTTGGACAAGTTTGGGACCAGTTTGTCTCACTTTTTGATCCAGTTTGAAAGAGGAGAGATGAAATATCTCAGTTTTTTTGAATAAAAAATGTGGAGTAATGATGTGAAATAGGCGCCTCCTTCATGAGCCCCCTCCCTCCTTATTGAGGTGTCAAAACTTTATTTTTTTTTACTACTAAACCTTATTTTTTTACTAATAAACCCAGTACTTAGTCAACTCTTCATCTTATGTGAGAATTTACTCATTTTTGGGAGATTTTCTTTTATTCTTTGCATTTTTCTTATTGAAAAACTTGGATTAATCCTATTGGCCCTTTAGAACACTCTTTGGATCTTAATCAAAATTTTTTGAAAATGTGGACCCTTAGGCTAAGGTTTGTAATACACATATTTAATTAATTTCTAATGCACATTGGAAAATTCTTTTTGAACTTATATTTTAGGGAAATTTATCTTAAATATAAGGGATAAATTTATATCCAAAAATATCTCAAAATTGTATTATCTCTCTCTAGACCAAAAATAAAGAAAACAATGTTTTCTTGCATTCTGAAATAGGGGATGATTACAGGGGACTGAGAGGAGAGCTTATACATCTTTTAGGGCTGAGGAGGAACCTTACATCCTCTCCCACTTGAAAAACGCGAGATATCCTCATCTTGCAAAATGGGGGTAGTCCTTTATCAGTTCTTCTTCTTTCTCCCAAGTGGCATCCTCTAAAGGATAGAACTTTCACTTGACCAGAAACTCTCTAAGGACTCTGGTCTTGAGAGCCTTCTCGTGAACATCAAGGATTTCTTCGGGTTGGAGTTCCATCTGGTATTGAGTGTGAGAAGTCAACTTGACTCGGGCTGGGTACATACTTTTTAAGTAAGCTGACATGGAATACATTATGTACTTTGAGATGGGGAGGCAAAAGAAGTTCATAAGCTAGATCTCCTACTTTGAGATGGGGAGGCAGAAGAAGTTCATAAGCTAGATCTCCTACTTTCTTAGTAGCGGCATACGGCCAACAGTATCTTGGAGATAGCTTTTTGTACTTTCCTAGAGATAAAGAACTTCTCTTGGGTCGTACACGAATGAAGACCATATTTGATTCCTCAAACACTCTCTCTGTTCTTTTCTTGTCTGCATACTGCTTTTGTCTGTCTTGGGCAGCCTTAATATCTCTGTGGATTGCCTGCATTTGCTGCTCCATATCATCAAGCATCTGTCTGGACATCTCAACCCTAATCAATGGGTCGAACCAAGTTAATGGTGTGAGGCAATCTTGTCCGTACAGAGCTTTGAAAGGAATTATCCCGATACTTCGGTGATAAGAGGCATTATAAGCAAAGTCCCCTAGATGTAAGTAGCTTAGCCACTTCTTAGGTTCTCTGCCAACCACAGCATGATCGAAGAATATCTTCAATCACTTGGTTGACTCTTTCTGTCTAGCCATCTATTTCAGGATGATAAGCAATACTGAGATCTAAGGAAGTTCCCACTGCTTCAAAGAATGCAGTCCAGAACCTTGATGTGAACTTAGAGTCTCTGTCACTCACTATTCTTCTGGGTAAGCCATGTAGCCTAAAAATCTCCTTGAGGAGGAAGACTCTGGCAACATCCACTGCAGAGTAGGTTTCTTTTACTAGAATCATATGGGCAACCTTGGTTAATCTATCAACTACCACAAAAATGGAGTTGTAACCTGATTGCACTGACGGTAATCCAGTAACAAAATCCATACTGATACATTCCCACTTCATTTGTGGAATTTCTAAGGGATGCAACTTTCCTGGCATCTTAACCCTTTATTCCTTGACTCTTAACATGTTAAGCGCTGACGTACATGATTGAGTACATCCCTTTTGAGTCCTGGCTCTAGAAGAATCTTTTCTTTATAGACATGTAGGTCTTTATGAACCCTGTGAATGTCCATCGGGCTATCATGGGCTTCTCTCAGAATTTTTCCCTTTGTTTCCTCATCATTAGGAATGCATAGCCGATTATTGTAATACATGCATCCTTCATCCAATTTGTACCCAAGAACTCAACTCATTTCCTGAGGAGTCTTGCTTTCCTGCAACAGTAGGGTAGCAATAGGGGCAAAGAATCTTTCCTGCATGATCTTCTCTCTTGCTTCACTGATCAATGGATTTGACACCAATGTTATTGCAAGCAAGGAGGTTTTCCTATTGAGCGCATAGGCTACCACATTTTCTTTCACTAGTAATTTATCTCAAAGTCAAGTTCCTGCCTGCAGGGTCTGTATCCACCTTCTTTAACACTCCCTTTGGGTGAAGATCCACTTCAAACTTTGATGATCTATCATTAAGGTAAATCTCTGTTCCAAGAGATAATGTCTCCATAACTTTAGAGCATAAACTACTGAGAGTAACTCCAAGTCATGGGTGGATAGCATAATTCCTCTCAGAATACGTTTTGAGTTTTTTGGATTCATAGGCTACTGCATGACCTTCCTGCATAAGTGCACCTCCTAGGGCAAAACCACTGGCATTTGTCACTACCTCAAAGGGTAAGGAAAAATCTAGCAGCTTTAGGATAGGGTTGGTTACTAAAGTTGTCTTCAGCTTATCAAAAGCACTCTGGCACATAGCGGTCCAATGAAATAGGGTGCTCTTCTCTTGAGAAGGTTAGTCAAAGGGGATGCTATTTGAGCATACCTGGGTAAAAAGATTCTATACCACCCAGTTAATCCTAGGAATCCTCTGACTTCTTTCATTGTCGGGCTCTGGCCAATTCACGAGACTGCTTGGATTTTAGCGGGGTCAGGAGAAATCCCATCCTTAGATACTATAAATCCTAAGTATTCGACATGGTCAGCAGACAAAGTTCACTTGCTCTTTTTTGCAAAGAGTTGGTGTTTCCTTATGATCTCCAGGACCTTGCACACATGATCTTTCATGATCAGCTGCATTCTTGGAGTATACCAAGATGTCATCGAAGAAGACAAGAAAAAATTCATCCAAGTATTCTCTGAGGATGTCTTGCGAGGAGATTAAATGTTGCTGGGGCATTTGTCAGTCCGAATGGCATGACTGTAAATTCATTATGCCCATATCGAGTATTGATGGTTGTCTTGGGGATATCTTGATCTTTAATTCTGATCTGGTAATATCCAGATTTGAGATCTATCTTTGTGAACATTTGGGCGATCCAAAAATTCATCAATCCTAGGAATAGGATATTTAACTGATTTAATCTTTTGTAATCAACGTTCCATCTTTCTTTTTCTGAAATAGAATGGGCACACCCCAAGGCGAAACACTGGGTCTTATGAATCCTTGCTCTAGCAGTTGTCTTAATTGCTCCTTAAGTTCTATGGCTTCTGAAACTGGCATCTTGTATGCACATTGGGCTATTGGCTGAGCTTCAGGAGTTAGCTCTATCTCATGATCTACTTCATGAGTTGGAGGCATCTCAGTCACAGCTCTTCTCAGAATACATCAACATACTCACTTAGTCATTCTAGTTCCTTAGCCTTGCATTTTTTGTCTACTGGATTCATTTAACGACAAAGACAAATTACTTCTTTTGGAGTCCCTTCAGCAATTTAGAAGCTTTTACTAACTACAGAACTGGGGATCTGGGAATTCGAGTTCCTTGAACTTGATTCCCGTGAAGGTCAAGGAATTCGAGTTCCTTGAACTTGATTCCCGTGAAGGTCAAGGAAAGAGATGGTTCCTTTGTGACAGTGAATGTCAGCCTGATTTTTGTGGAGCCAATCCATTCCAAGGATTCCATAAATTCCCAAGGAAAAGACTCTGAACTGGCAGTCTGTCGTATTCCCATCTAGATTAAACTGAATGCGGTATGTCTCATTGTGTGTAAAAAGAATCTTCCCACTGGCCAATTCTACATGCATGGTTTCCCTATTTTTTGACTAGGACTAACGCAAGCATCCAGGGGAAATAAAAGAATGTGTACTGCTTGAATCAATAAAAAGCTTAAAGTGCTTACCCTTGTACTCTGCCAGAGTTTGAAGGACTTAGAACTGACGATTCTACCCTTGATGTTCAATGGTGGCATAAATTTGTCCTCTTTCTTCCTCCACTGTGTCAGCTATTGTGACTGCTCTGAGTTCTGAGACTACTTTGCATCATAGGCTACAGAGGTTGAGCTGGCACTCTTCTAGGGTTGCCCTGATTTTGGCAAGAGGGACCCTGACTAGGTTGATACGAAGGATTTGGTCTCGGCATTCTAGGACCTTGGCGTCCCTGGCCCATTGTCATAGAAGGAGTTGGGCAATCCTTGAGCTAGTGTCCAAAACCTTGACATCCAAAACACCTTTTCTCACTTCGAAGCTCATCCTTCTGTATCCTGGAAAGAGCTGAAGCTTCAGAAAATGTGCTCCAAGGAAAAGGCCTTCCTTCCATTCTCAAACTTCCAATCTCCTAGTTCTGATTGGGACCTTGATATCTTTTAGGAGGTGGAAAGTTGGAAGTGCCCCCTAGAGTTTGGAATCTTTCGAAGGACGAAGGAGCTGGCTTTGGTGGGACCTTGACAACAAAGGCCTTGGCGAAATCCTTCACCATCCACACACTGCTTCAGCCATTGAAACTGGTTTAGCATTCTTTACCAGGGTATCCAAAGGTTCGTTCATTCCCCAAATGAACTTGGCCATCAGCTGGTTTAGCATTCTTTACCAGGGTATCCAAAGGTTCGTTCATTCCCCAAATGAACTTGGCCATCAGCTATTCTTCATCTAGCGGTGGCAAGTATTTGAGGAGAAGAGTGAATGCCTGGTGATATTCCTCTGTGTGGTACGGCCTCCCTGGGTTAGTTCCAGGAACTCATTCATCATTGCTTCTAGGAAACCTGGAGGACAGAATCTCTTCCTAAGGTATGCTTTGAGATTGTCCCATGTTTGGGTGTTTTGATCTAAATGGTTTGTCTCATAGTGGTTTCTCCATGCTACTTTGGCTGTTTCTACAGTCTTCAGCCTATCAAGAGCCACTTGACTTTTTTCATTGTATCCAGTGACATCGAAGTATTCTTCCATGGCTTTGATCCACTTCTCCACAGCCTCGCCTAAGTGTTCCCCTTCATCTTTGAAGGGACCTGGATGAGATTTGTGTAGAGCTTTGCGAACATCAGGGTCAAGCTCTTCCTCATCCATGAGAGGATCTGGCTGTCTGCCACAATTCGCACGCCTCATGATTTTGCCAAAACGATACATTGTTAAATTTCTATTTAACTTCGTCTCAAGATCCTAAGACTTAAGAAGTTCAGAAATAATTACTTTAAACAAGGTAATCATTCTTACTAAAAGATCTACGACATATGTCCGAGAAAACATATCTTATTTCTTTAAACTCGATACCTAATAGTCTAAATCACTTAGACAACTCAAAATTTTTCACAAAACATTCTTTATTTCATAAGGTTTGCAATATGTACATAGAGTAACATGGCTCCAAAAAATCAATACCTCAATGGTATACACATGAGACGGCGATACTGGGCTATGGACATGTCGGTGATACAATTGTTCCCTTACTGCTACTATTGGTGCTACAATCTTACTTCTCGAGATAAAACGACTAAGAAGTCTGAAAAGTTGACAAGTAACACTAAAATCTTAAGGTGTGGGGTAGGATAACACCACGAACCACCTTTAACCTTAACAAGACCATGGCTAATGAGACGTTCTGTGTCAGCATCTGGCACTAGTTGCAAGAGGTGTGGATATATTGTGCTGCAAACCACTTATGTTGTCGTCTCTCAGCCTGGGTCTGGAAAATATAGCTACTCAAAATGATTAGTGAGCCTTTCCCTGCTCGTTCGAGTCATAGAGAGGAAGAGAGGATATGCTCAAAAGTGAAAGCAGTCATATCCGGAGTTTGAGTAAGATCGGGGATACCAGATAAATACCGAGCGTCCGTCTATAAAATCTAATTCATCAATTAAAAGTCTTCATTAATGAATCTTAATTTGAATGAAAATATAGCATTGGAATGCATCTTTCTAGGATTTTATCATAAAATTTAAACAAAATTCATCTTTGATTCTTCAACTTTCAAGAAAGCTCTAGTACCAACTCTGAGACCCCTACCCCCCTTTGTGCATCGAGAACTTTAGAGTGTTGGCAGCGGAAGTAGCAATATTGCATGCAGGGCAGAGCTTCCCACTTGAGGCCTTGCCCATGAATGTTTGGACAAGAGAACTCTAGTACCCTTTGTGCATCGAGAACTCTAGAGTGTTGGCAGCGGAAGTAGCAATATTGCATGTAGGGCAGAGCTTCCCACTTGAGGCCTTGCCCATGAATGTTTGGACAAGAGACTAATCTGGCGGTTCTTCCAAAACCGAACCCGAAAAAAACTTCCCTCACCCAGAAAGCATAGGCGATTCCTCTAGGAAAATCTTCTAATGTAGTCAAGGGCCTTATCTATCCTTTGTATTCTAACCTAACCCATGGGTCACATGGTTGAATCAAGGGGAAGGAACTTACACTTGGTTCATAGAAATCATCGCTTTCTTCCCCTTAAGCAAGGCACAGTTGTTGATTCTTTCCCATATAACAAGAATCTTCCTAGGACTTACTTTAACTAACGTGACTTAATTTTAATTGAACATAGTTGTATGAATCCACCAATCCAGCCTACAAACCATGGGTTAGCCAATTGCCCAACCACTATATTGGTGGGATCCCTTTTTATAAAAATTAGGTTGTGTTTTATTCCAGGTAGTACCAGGGAAAAGAGTTCCCAGGCCCCCTAGCCGGCACTCACACAAAATACAAAATAGATACACCACTTACGCATCCAATATGAAATTGCCTTTTCTCATATTTAACTATCTTCAAGATAGAATTGCAATAAAACCATAGTGTTTCCATCATAATCCTCAAAATTCCAGTTCCATTGTTTTACAATCAAATTGTCATCCGGACTCTCCGTTTGTTGCAGACCATCTAGTCAACGAACGAGATCCAATTTCAAGTTTCTAGTCCACTTAGATAATTTCTTGCCAATCCATGAATATCTTCCTCGACATACGCATAGGTGTCCTAGCAGCCCGGCGAGCCCATGCATCACATGGTCAGAACGCTCTAGGATCCTCCCTAGGTGTCCTAGTACTTCACTCAAGGACCGCTTCGTCAGCCCTCGCCCATCGTACTAGAAGCGTACCATTTTCTATATATCGAGGCTGGTCAAGACCTTGGCAAGCTTTGCCGTCACCGGGAGACGTCCTTCGATGACTCCCCACCAGCTTTTGCAACATAACTCTCCTTAGATTAAACCATAGGCCAAAATAGTTCCTCTAGCATTGTGGCGTAAGATAGTCCTTTAAAAAAAATTAGAGTTTCTATGCAAGTAAGAATTTCCCATTGAGTTTGGTTTCACGAGACTCCCTTATTTTTAACCCAGGCTTTCTCAGTGAAAATCACGAATCACATATCTCGGTGATCCATCCCTCAATTACAAGAATTTCTAACTTGTTTCTAGATGATTTTGGGTCTTAGGGAAAACTTCTCTAGATCAGCTGATTATCCATTCTTCGTACTGAAGAATTGGGATTGGTCATAAATCTTGATTCAAGAGATGGGCATGCATTTTACTGACCCACCTTTCTCACGAAGTCATGGTCTAACCCTAAATTACTCGGATTTAATCCTAGATTTGTTTCTTAAAGATTTTCTCCTATTTACCTGCTGATAAAATAACTGTGATTTCCAATCCTAATGGTAAAAATGCAAAAGTATGAAAATTCATTCTTTCTTGGAAATAATAGAATTATAAATAATTCTATTCGTAACTAATGGAATTTAACAAGAATATTTCTTTTTCCAATGATCCTTTTTGTGAATACGTATACATCATTTATTTAAAATGTTCACATAGAACTATACTAAAATTTTCTTTTCTCTATTTGAACCTCGGCATTGACATGCCCTAAATTATCTAAATAAAATATTGTGAAACCTTCTCTTTTGTTACCAATTTTAATTTTTACATTTTCCTAATTAAAAGTACGATAAAAATTCCTCTTTTTGATAAATAAATAAACATACCCATGTATATACATACCATGAATATACGTATTTTGAAATATGACAATTATTCCTCTTTTGATATTTAAAATATTTGTACATAGAATATCGTGAAAATTCCTCTTTTTACATTTAAATTTTTATGCATGCACATATAAAAACAATTATAACAAAGATTCCTCTTTTCTTCATTTTAAACATTTATGCATAAATACTATAAAAGTATTTGCAAAAAATATAATAAAATCTTTCTTTTAGCATTAAAAGTCTTATGCATAGAATATGATGAGAATTCCCCTTTTTGCATTATCAATTTTATGCATAGAAATAAATTCATTTAAAAAAAACTACCATAGCTTGCTGCATTTTTTGAGAATACTCAAAAATTCTACTTTTAATATTTACTCCTAATTATCTAAAATATGGTGGGATTTCCTCTTTTAATCTAAAAATTCATTATGCATACCTAAGCATAATTACATTTAAACCTCTTGTTTATTTTTAAAAATATCCCATAGCACTCCTATATGAAAATAATTACAAAAATGTTAGCATAAACTCTCTTTCAACTTAAAATGAATAATTATGAATTTTCTAATCATAAAACAATCTTGAATGAATTAATCCTCATTTTAATTAGAATAAAAATCATAAAAATGCTTAATCTCTTTCTCTAGCTTCTTAAGCCTAGAATTTTGATTTTTAAAAAATGAGAATAATACTAAGATCCATCCCTCCAAGAAGGATTCAACCATAAAGATGAGTAATCTTTCTAAAAGAGAGATTTACTAATCGAAAATATTATATTTAAGCATTAAAGATTAGCATTAAAACATTTAAACAATATGAATCACTAGAAGCTTGGTTTTAAGAAAAAACCATTGATTAAAATGCTTTCCAAGCATTAGAGAGGTTGGAAAGAAGATTACCATTGAAAAAGATAGAAAAACACCATTAATTTAGGCTTACCCTTGGTTTTTGGCTTGATTCTTTAGAGAGAAGTGAAGCCCACAAGAGAAAGCTTAGCCACTAAGATGAAGAGGGTAATCTCCAAGAGAGGATGAAGATTAGTGAAGCTCCAAAGCTTCCCAAGAAGAGGCAAAATAGATGGATAATAAAATTACACTAATTTGAAGATTATAATGGCATGTAAATACACAAAGATGAAAATACAAAGGAATGAGGGTCTAATTATAGGTGAGGGAGGCCACCAACCAAGTCCAACTAGGATCTAGAGGCTTCGAGCTTTAGCCCGATCCATTTGGACAAGTTTTGGACCAGTTTAGTCACTTTTTGATCCAGTTTGAAAGAGGAGAGAGGAGAGATGAAATATCTTAGTTTTTTTGCATTAAAAATGTGGAGTATTGATGTGAAATATGTGCCTCCTTCATCAGCCCCCTCCCTCCTTACTGAGGTGTCAAAAGTTTTATTTTTTTAGTAATAAACCTCATTTTTACTAATAAACCTCATTTTTTTACTAATAAACCTAGTACTTAGTCAACTCTTTATCTTATGTGAGAATTTACTCATTTTCGGGAGATTTTCTTTTATTCTTTGCATTTTTCTTATTAAAACAATTGGATTAATCCTATTGGCTCTTTAGAACACTCTTTGGACCTTAATAAAAAATTTCTGAAAATGTGGACCCTTAGACTAAGGTCTCTAACACACATATTCAATTAATTTCTAATGCACATTGGAAAATTCTTTTTGAACTTCTATTTTAGGAAAATTCATCTTAAATATAAGGGATAACTTTATATCCAAAATATCGCAAAACTGCATTATCTCTCTCTAGAATATTTTCTCTCTCTAGACAAAAAACAAGAAAAACAATGTTTTCTTGCATTCTGAAATAGGGGATGATTACAGGGGACTGAGAGGAGAGCTTATACATATTTTAGGGCTGAGGAGGAACCTTACACCAGTTGTTCTTGGTCTTAGCAGGCAGTCCTTATACATATGATCAATACCACATCCAACACACAGTGTGGAGTCAAGGCGAGAGCACCTATAGGGGCACTCGCCATTCTATTCCTATTGAGACACTCAATCACTCAGTGAGGTACACCACAATCATAACATTGTATGGGCAGTTTTCTCGTTGTTCGATTCATATCCCTAGCCCGTGATATCAGGGCTACTAAAAAGTACACAGGGTAAATTTTATCACCCTCTATGATATAGTGACTGAGAATTTGTGAGGGTGGGCTCATGGGCTCTTGGGTTTCATAAGTGGGAGTTTCTATGATTTCTCCCTCATTCCCATCTTCAAAGAGTTTTATCAAGGTTATTTGATGAACTGGAACTGGTGTAACTCTCAGTGAACGGGAGCTGAGGTGGAATAGCTAGGGGTGGCAAGGGCATTTCTGGTACCCTAAGAATTCCTCTTTGGGCCACATCTTGACCAGGTTGAGGAATGTTGTGATGTGTAGGTGCTGGCAAAGCCACTGCATGACCTTCTTGCATGAGTGCACCTCCTAGGGCAAACAGCTGGCATCAGTTTACTAGAGTCAAAGGGTAGAGAGAAATCCAGCAGCTTCAGAATGGGATTGGTTACCAAGGCGGTCTTTAGCTTATCAAAAACACTCTGGCACTTGGTAGACCATTGAAACGGAATATTCTTCTTGAGAAGATTATTCAGGGGGGAAGCTGTGAGAGCATACTTTGGTATAAAAATTCTATACCAACCAGTCAATCCCAAGAATCCCGTGACTTCTTTCACTGTTTTTGGTTCAGGCTAGTCTATGACTGCTTGGACTTTAGCAAAATCTAGAGAAATTCCATCTTTGGATACCAGAAAGCCCAAGTATTCAACATGATCGACAGAGAAAGTGCATTTGCTGGTGCTTCCTTAGAATCTCAAGAACTTTTCTGACGTGAGTTTCATGGTCAGCTGCATTCTTTGAGTAAATCATAATATCATCAAAGAAAACAAGAACAAAATCATCCAAGTATTCTCTGCGAATGTCCTACATTAAGCAATTGAATGTAGCTAGGGCATTTCCAAACGGCATGACAGTGAATTTATAATGCCCATACCGAGTATTGATGGCTATCTTCGGGATATCTTGCTCATTAATTCTAATCTGATAATACCCTAATTTGAGATCTATCTTTGTGAAGATCTGGAGTCCGCTTAGCCTGTCTCCAGAAGCTCATTAATTCTGGGGATAGGATACTTATTCTTAAATGTCAGCTGATTGAGGCCTTTGTAGTCCACACAGAGTCTTAGCGTTCCATCTTTCTTTTTCTGAAAGAGAACTGGCGCACCCTAAGGTGACACACTGGGTCTTACAAACCATTGTTCTAACAACTGTCTAAGCTGTTCCTTGAGTTTGATGGCCTCAGGAAAACTGGCATTTTGTACGTGCGCATGGCTACTGGCTATGCTTCGGGGGGTCAATTCTATCACATGATCTACTTCCCAAATCAAAGGCATCTCAGTTAATTTTGCTGGAAATAAATCATCATAATCACTCATTCAGGTTCTTTAGCTTTTAACTTTGTGTCTACTGGATTCATCTTGACAACATAAATGAGCTGCTTCTTTCTAAGTTCTTTTAGTAACTTAGAAGCCTGTACTACTAACTGCAGACTTGGGGATCCTAAAATTCCAGTTCCTTGAACTTTATTTCCGTGAAGGTCATGGAAGTAAATGGTTCCATTATGATAGTGAATGTCAGCTTGATTTTTATGGAGCCAATCCATTCCAAGGATCCCGTCGAAAGCTCCCAAAGGTATAACTCTGAACTGATAGTCAGTTAAATTCCCATCTAGATTGAACTGAATACGATCTGTCTCTCAAGGTGAGTGAACAGAATCTTCCCACTGGCCAATTAAACTTGCATAGATTTCCCTGATTTCTGCTCTAAGACTAGCTTATGCAAGCATCCTGGGGAAATGAAAGAATGAGTACTGCCTGAATCAATCAAAAGCTTAAAAGGCTTACCCTGATACTCAGCTAGAGTATGAATGACAGAGAATTGGCGATTTGGCCCTTGGTTTTCAATTGTCGCATAAATTTGTTCTCTTTCCTCTTCCACTACTTATGCTATTGTGATTGCTCTGGCTGCTGTAGTCTGAGGCAGAACTCTTTCTCTTTGGTTGCCCTAGTTCTGGGAAGGAGTTTTGAGGCTACTCTTGACAGAGGCAGATGGCTGAGCTGGAGCTCACTTGGAATTGCCCTTATTTTGACGAGATGAATCCTAATTTGACTGATAGGAAGGGGCTGGTCTCTGCACTCTCGGTCCTTGACTTCCCTGTCCCCTTGAGGAGTCGGGCAGTCTTTTAGCTGGTGACCAAAACCTTGGCATCCAAAACACCAGTTCTCACTTTTGAGCTCATCCCTCTGAATCCTTGAAAGAGGTGGGGCTCCTGAGAAAGTGTTCTATGGGAAGGGTCTTCCTTCAATTCTGAATCTCCCAGTATCCTGATTCTGATTTGGGCCTTGCTGGCTCTTTGGGGGAGGAAAGTTTGAAGTACTTCTCGGGGTTTGGAATCTTTTAAAGTTAGAGGGTGTAGGCTTTGGCGGGACCTTAACAACAAAGGCTTTGGCAAAATCCTTTGCCATTCATACTGCTTCGGCCATTGAGACAAGTTTGGCATTCTTCGCTAAGGTGTCCAATGGCTCGTTCATTCCTTAAATGAATCTGGCCATCAGCTGCTCTTCATCCAATTGCGGGGAATATTTGAGGAGAAGGGCAAAGGCCTGATGGTACTCTTCAATTGTCCGGCTATCCTGCTTTAGTTCCAAGAACTCATTCATTTTAGTTTCAAGGAAGCCCAGAGAACAAAACCTCTTTCTGAGGTAAGATTTAAGATTAGTCCACTGGGTATTCTAGTCGAAATGGTTAGTCTCGCAGTGATTCCTCCAAGCGACCGTGGCCGTTTCCACAATCTTTAACCTGGCAAGAGCCATCTTACTTCTCTCATTGATCAAAGTATTCTTTCATAGCCTCAATCCATTTCTCCACTACTTCACCTAACTGCTCCCCTTCACCCTTGAAGGGACCACGTTGGGATCTGTGCAGGGCTTTTCGAACATTGGGATCTAACTCTTCATCATCAGTTAGGGCTGCACGCCTCATGATTCTAATAAAATGAGATTTTCGTCAACTTAACTTTGACAAACAGATTTATGATTATTTAATTTTTATAATTTATTCTTTAAACAAATAATTATTTCATCATACTTCATGAAACAAGATTTACTCTGATAATTTTATTAACCATATTCACAATCATGAAAATAATTTGGATTTTTTTTTGCAAAACATCGTTTATTGTCAAAAGTTTTTCATATATACATAGAGCATCACGGCTCCCAAAATCACTGCCTCAATCGCGTACGCATAAAGAAGCAAAACTGCGAAGGAGACATACCATGTACACACGATTCATTATAGAAAGAGGTGTTGTAATTCTACTTCTAGGGATAAAGCGACTAAGAAGCCTGAAAACTGAGCATGAAATTCTGAAGTTCCTGGGTGAATGATCAAAGAGTTGTACATGCTGAACAACAAGCCCTAGCCTTATCAGAATCATGGCTAAGGAAATATTTTGCCTGAGTCTTTAACGCTGACTGGTACTGACATTAATACATCGTCCTCCAAAGAACCACATATACCGACGTCACTCAATAGGATCAGGAAAGTAAAGACTCTCAAAATGACGTGCAAGTCTCACTCTGCTTACTCGAGGCGTAGTAGAGTTGATGAGGTGCTCGAATGCAAAGGCTATCATATCCTGACTCTAGGAGAGTTTAGGAATGCCAGATAGATTCGGGGTATCCATCTATAAATTTCCAATTCAATTTATAAGTTTTTAATTTTTGAAGTTCATTCAACATAATATTAACAAGCGAAAACATTATTTCCCAGATTCACTTTAAAATTTTAAGCAATTTTTGTTGCTGTTACGTAAATTTACAACAGCGCTCTGATACCAACTGTGGGATCCCACTACCCCCTTCGCACAATTCCCGATAGTGATGCAGAGATCTTTGATGTAAAGATCTTGCTTAGACAGAAGTTTGAGATGAAGGATCTGGGGGAGCTCAGATATTTCTTGGGCATTGAGATGATTAGGTCACCACATGGTATCTGATTACTGCAAACAATATTGCTTGGACATGTTGTCCAAGTATGGTATGATAGGTTGTAAGCCTATTTCCGTGCCATTGGATCAGAATGGCAAGTTGAGTGCAGATTCAGGAGAGATTTTGGAGGATCCTACTATGTATAGACATATAGTAGGAAGCTTGATCTATATGACGATCACCAAACCAGATTTGAGCTATGCTGTTGGGTTGGTGAGTCAGTTTATGTAGGTTCCACAGAAACCGCATTTGGATGCATTGAGACGCATACTGAGGTATGTGAGGTCTCCTTTGCATTGTGGACTACTCTATGAGACTGGGACAGAGATATGTGTACATGGGTACATAGATGTTGATTGGGCTGTAGTATCTCAAATAGAAGATCTACTAGTGGCTTCATGTTTTCATTGGGGAGTGCTGCTGTGACTTGGAGCAGCAAGAAGCAGCCTACGGTTGCTCTATCCAGTACAGAGGCCGAGTACAGAGGAGCTGCTATGGCAGCATGTGAGGTAGCTTGGTTGAGAAAGCTACTGGCAGATTTGGGTCTAGACAAGTTGTCATTTTCTGTGACAACATTAGCAGTATACAGTTGGCCACGAACCCAGTTTTTCATGCTCGCACGAAGCATATAGAGGTCCACTACCACTTCGTCAGAGAGACGGTCTTGGCAGGAGAACTTGACCTTGTTTATGTCAGCACAGAGGATCAGGTAGCTGACATCTTCACCAAAGCATTGGGTACAGAGAAGCTCCGTAGATTCAGGGCTTCGCTTGGTGTACATGAGATGGAGTTGAGCTCGAGGGGGAGTGTTGAGATATCGAGCTTGTCTAGTGAGGCGGTGGACACTGATGACCCGCCTGGGGGATAGGCCCCACACTTACACCACTGGCATGGTTTGTGAGATCATGGGTGATATGCGGCCAGTGGGATGACAGGCTGTGTGACAGCCATTCTAGAGACTGGCATAGTTATAGCGCCAACTCATTTAGTTGGGTTCACACTACAGAGAACCCTTGTATGTATTTGGTTGAGTACCTTTCATATTGTGTGTACTCTTATCTTGTATATGGTGTGTTGAGTGAAGAAGAAGAAGATTTTTAGCCTCTCACCTTGTGTGTTCTCTATTAGGGTTTTGTGAGTGTGTGTGTGCTTGCAAGAGCTCAAGCTCTCTTCCCCCCTGCATCTTTTCATATATTTCCGGGTACTATGAGCTAGGAACTATCCAAAAGACCCCTAAGTGGACAGGTGGTGAGCGTTTTGGTTGCCAATGATGCCATAGGTATACCGATGAGGGAATTTGGAAATTAGGATTCAACTGGATATTTTGGAGGATTATGATCAGTGATACTATAGTTTTATTAAAAGATTGTTTTAAAGAAAGTTGAATCTGTGAAAAAGGCAATTTCATATTGGGTGTGTAAGTGGTGTGACTAGTTTTAAGTTTGCATGAATATCTGGCTAGCGGGCCTGGGAACTCTTTTCCCTAGTACCCGGGATAAAACCTAACCAAATTCTTAAATGGATCCCATCACTACAGTGGTTGGGAGGTTGGCTAACCCACGGGACTAGATGGGGTTAGACTGGACTGATGGATCCCTAAAAAGAGACTGAATTCTGTTATGGTACGATAGATGAAGTAAATCCTGGATAAAAATTATTCTATGGAAAAGAATCAACGGCTGTGCCTCTCAATGAGGAAAAAAGCGTTGGTCTCTATGATGATCCAAGTGCAAGTGTTTTCCTTGTTCTGACTATGGGACTTACGGGTTCGGTCAGATCAGTTGAGTTAGTTAAGGCTCTTGACTACATTAGAGTAAAAATATCACGGAGGAATCGCCCATGCTTTTTCGGGTGAGGGAAGTTTTTCCGGGTTCAGTTTTGGAAGAACCAAGGGATTAGTCTCTTGTCTGAATATACGTGGGCGAGGCCCCGAGTGAGGGACCCTAGCCCATGCAAGAAGTGCTACTTCCACTGCTAGCACCCCAAAATTCGTTGCGTCGAGGGGACAGGGATCTTTGACATGGCACATGATTGTTATTGCAAACCACATAATTTGAGAGGGGGTAGATCACATGGTGGCAATTATGCACATGGTGGTAATTTTGCATCCAACAATCATGATGGTAGTGCAAATCATTTGTTTGCAATGAAGCATGTAGTGGGTTCCATGATGACACATGGAGACAGTGTAATGATACATGGTATATGGATTCAGGAGCATCAAATCACATGACTTGCCATGGTGAATGGTTTGAGCATATGAAACCAATGGATGAAAAAGGATATGTGGAGACAGGTGATGACACTCAGTATGCTCACTCATATTGGGAGTGTGCCATTGGTGATGCATAATGGCAAGGTGAAATCTATGTCAGATGTTTTGTATGTGCCTTCCATTACAAAGAGTTTGGCTTCTGTTGGTTGAGCAAGGAATACAGGTATGCTTCAATGAGCATGGATGCTTCGTTGAAGACTTTGAGAATGGCTGTAGAATTATTGCCAAGGGCAAGAAGGAAGGCAGGTTATTCAAATTGGATGCAGGTATTCCTCCAGAGTTGAAGTCAGCTATGTTTTCTAAAAGCCGTAAGGTGGTATAAGATATTGAGATGTGGCACAAACGTATTGGGCATGTGAACATAAAAAAGTTGAAGAATATGTAATCAAGAGACATAGTTGGTGGGGGCTGCCCAAATTCAAATATGATGGGAGTATGCATGTATGTGATGCTTGCCAGTGTGGTTTCCATTTCCTAGAGAAGGCAACATGAGTAGCAGGCCACTTGAGATTGTTCACAGTGATGTATAGGGGCCTACGGCACAAAACCCATCCATTAGTGGTAGCAGGTACTATGTAACCTTCATTGATGATTATAGCAGGATGACTTGAATCTACTTTCTCAAAGAGAAGAGTGAAGTGTTGGCAAAGTTCATGGATTTCAAAGCATTTGCAGAAAAGCAATATGGTTATTGAATCAAATGCTTGAGGACAAATGGAGGTGGTGAATACACCTCACATGCATTTGAGGACTTATTGAGGAAGAATGGCATTAGAAGGCAGCTTTCATCATGCAGGTATACACCTCAACAAAATGGCATTGCTGAGAGGAAAAACAGGGTCATTGGTGATGTGGCTAGGGCAATGCTAAATGAGAAGAGCATGCCAAACTTTTATTGGGCAGAAGCATGCGCCACAGCAGTGTATTTGCTTAGAAAGAGACCTACAGCTGCCATACATGAGAGTACACCGGAGATGCGCCTTACAAGATATAGGCCAGACTTTGGGCATCTAAAAGTATTTGGTAGCATTGCTTATATGCATGTGCTAAATGGGAAAAGGAAGAATCTTGATCCAAAGGAAGAAAAGTGTATCTTTGTTGGGTATGCACAGGATCGCAAAGCATATAAATGTTACAATCCACATACTAGGCAAGTGCTTATTTCACTAGATGTGGTGTTTGATGAGCTTGCTAGTTGGTGCAAAGAAAAGGATGAGGATGCTAGTGATTCTAGTGATGATGATGTTCATGCAGACTTGCCACAAGCAAGTTCTACTTCTATGTCTGGGCCACAAGAGTCAAGTGGTAATAGTGTACGTCCATGGTCAGGGCGTTTGAGGCATGATGGTGCAAGCACTAGTAGTAATGTTGTGGACAAAGGAAAGAAGAAAGTTGAAGGTATTGGCATTATAGGATATGAGTCATCTAGTTCAGAGAGTTTGGATGAAAAACTTGGCATACCAATCTTACGCACACCAGGTGTGAAGCAAGAGAGATATGTGCCTCCACATGCTAGAGTGACAGGTGTCCAGAGTGATCCATAGGTTTTGAGGAGATCACAGAGAGTCAAGTATCCAAATAAGAGGTTGACATTCCGTGGTTATGCTATGCATTATACATATATGACTTCCTTGGTAAAACATGTGGAACCTACATGCTATGCATTATACATATATGACTTCCTTGTTGGTAAAGCATGTGGAACCTACATGCTATGCAGAAGCTATTGGAAAGCATGTATGGAAAAAGGCAATGGATGAGGAGATGGATGCATTGGTTCATAATGATACTTGGGAGTTGGTTGCCTTACCCACAAGGCAAGAATGTCATTGGTTGTAAACGGGTTTATAAGGTGAAATGCAAGTCAGATGGTTTGATTGAACATCAAAAATCTTGGCTGGTTGCTAAGGGTTATGCACAGACCCAAGGCTTGGATTATGTGATGAGACATTTAGTCGAGTGGCAAAGATAGGGACCGTGAGATCAGTTATTGCCATGGTTGTGGGGCAAATGGTTGGGAAATGCATCAAATGGATGTCAAGAATGCATTTCTAAATGGTGATTTGCAAGAGGAAGTTTTTGTGGAGCAGCCAAAGGGTTATGTACACCCAAGGTACCCCACTCATGTATGCAGGTTAAAGAAAGCACTTTATCAGCAACAAGCACCTCGTACTTGGAGTGATAAGATAAGCCAATATCTTATCTCTATTGGTTTTCAGGTTTCTATGGGTAGATTCTTCACTATATGTGAAGAAGACAAATCATGGGATTGTTGTGGTTGTCATCTATGTGGATTACTTGATTCTGATAGGTGATCGTACTACAGATATTATGCATGTCAAAAAGGCATTGAGTGGGCAATTTGATATGAAATACTTGGGTGATTTGAGGTATTTTCTTGGCATTGAAGTGGTCAAAGATCATGGAGGAATATGGCTAGTAATCCAGCATCAATATGCATTTATTGGATATGTTGGCTAGATATGGAATGACTGGGTGTAAACCCATGAGTACACCCTTGGAGCAAAATGTAAAGTTGAGGGTTGATTTTGGTGAAGAGTTGGAAGATCATCTATGTACAAGAATATGGTTGGCAGCCTTATTTACATGGCCAGACTTGAGTTATGATGTTGGGCTTGTGAGTCAATTTATGCAAAGCCCTAGAAAGCCTCATTTGGACGCAATGAGACGGATCATGCATTCTGTAAATACCATAGCACATTATGGTCTTCTTTATGAGCATGGTAAAGGCTTAGATGTACATGGCTACACAGATGCAGATTGGGAAGGTAGCTCTTATGATAGGAGATCTACTAGTGGTTATGCCTTTACATTTGGGAGTGCTGTGGTGAGTTGGAGTAGCAAGAAGCAACCCATTGTTGCTTTATCTAGTACAGAGGCTGAGTAGAGAGGAGCGGCCATAGTTGCATGTGAAGGAGTACGGTTAAAGAAACTCCTGGTGGTGTCTAATTTGGGTGAGTCCGCTGAGGGCAAGGTTGTCATACACTCTGACAACATGAGTCGCACCAATAATCTAGTTTTTCATGCACGGACCAAACATGTAGAGGTCCACTATCACTTTGTCAGGGAGAAAGTGTTGGATAGTATAGTGGATTTGAAGTATGTGAAGACTGAAGAGCAGGTTGCCGACATATTTACGAAGCCAATCGGGAGAGAAGTTTGAGGACTTACATACCATGTTGGGAGTACATGCGATGATGAGCTTGAGGGGGAGTGATGATAACCCAAGCTCATCTTTATCATCTATGGTTGTACATCATGAGCTTGAGAGGGACTGTTGAGATTACAAGCTCGATGATAGAGCTAGAGCCAGGCACGATATGTGCTGGCATGGTAGATAGCAGCATGTGTGGCAATAAATGGCCGCATCCAGTGTTGAGATATCAAGCTCATCTAGTGAGGCGGTGGACACTGATGACCCGCCTGGGGGATAGGTCCCACACTTACACCATTGGCATGGTTGGTGAGATCATGGTGGGTGATATGCTGCCCCAGTGGGATGACAGGCTGTGTGACAGCTATTCTAGAGACTGGCATAGTTATAGCGCCAGCTCATTTAGTTGGGTTCACACTATAGAGAACCCTAGTATGTATTTGGTTGAGTACCTTTTCATATTGTGTGTACTCTTATCTTTGTATATGGTGTGTTGAGTGTTGTGTAAAGAAGAAGAAGATTTTCAGCCTCTCACCTTGTGTGTTCTCTTTTAGGGTTTTGTGAGTGTGTGTGTGTGCTTGCAAGAGCTCAAGCTCTCTGTCAAAATTCAGTTTTTTAATTCTTTTCTTTGGTCCTTAGTCCACTCTTCATCTTATGTGAGCATTTACTCATTTTTTAGGGGTTTTTCTTTTATTCTTCAATTTATCTCCTCCTTACACTTGGATTCATCCAATTGGCCCATAGGAACCTTAGTTGGACCATAATCTAAAAATTTCTCAAAATCTCGACCCTTAGGCTAAGGTCCTTTATACCTATTTTCAATTAATTTCAATTGCACATTGGAAAGTTCTTTTTGAACTTTTGTTTTAGGGGAACCCATTTTAGACACTAGGAAGATTTGTATATCCAAAAATATATCAATTTTGAATTACTTCCCTCTAGACATTTTCTCTCTCCAGGCCAAAAACAGGGTAAAACAGGATCTTTCTTTTGTTTCAGAGAGGGGAATAATTATAAGATCATAAGGGAAGGTTCTTACACCTGAACACCTCAAAAGTTGGAGAGAGGAATCTTACAATTTGATTCTATGCATGGAAAGATGCATAAAGAAATTTTTTTTATTACAAAAGTGTTATTCTTATTAAAATTGATTTTATGCATAGAAAGATGCATAAAGGAATTTTTTTATTACAAAAGTGTTATTCTTACTAAATTTGATTCTATGCTTAGAAAGATGCATAGAAGATTTTTTTTAATTACAAAAGTGTTATTCTTATTAAATTTGATTTTTATGCATAGAAAGATGCATAAAGGAATTTTTTTATTATAAAAGCATTATTCTTATAAAAATTGATTTTTATGCATAAAGAAATTCTTTTTATTTTAAAAGTGTTATTCTTATTAAATTTGATTTTATGCATAAATAGATGCATAAAAGGTTTTTTTTATATAAAAGTGTTATTCCCATTGAAGTTGATTTTTATGCATAAATAGATTTTTTTATATTAAAATTAGAATTCTCTTAAATTCTATGTTTAAATTTCTATGAGTATTTGATAAATGAATAGTTAAATACTCTAAGAGAGAAATTTCTATCGTTTTATATTCACATGGATTGTAAAAAGAAAATTCAAGAAATCTATCAAGATCGAAATATTCAGATAAATGATTATTTTATTCCTCATTGGAATTTGTAACTAATTTAGAAATCAGTTAAGTGAATATTCAAAGAAAGAAATTCAATAAAATAGTAACCGAATTATCAAACCTTTTCACGAAAGATAGTTCAAGAAAAATCTTACCCGACTCGAACCTTGAATCAGATTATGACCAAGACCAAACTCTTTCATCAATTTCGAGGAAAGAAGGAGTGACCAGTTCAGAAAAATACACTCAAAACTCCTGCCAAATCGAAAACTAAGTTCGAATTGAGTTGTGGATCAAGGTTATAAAATTTGAGGAATTTTGGTATGAAATTCAGAATTCCGATCAAGACGTTTTGGGGATACTGATTCAAGAAATACTCCTTGTATTCAAAAGAAAATCAAACTGAAAACTTACATAGAAACCCTGTTTTCTTAAAGGACTGTCTTACGCTAGAATGCTGGAGTGAGCAGAGGGGTCTCATAGCTCATCTCCGAGCCACTAGACTCTCCATCAATAAGAGAATGCCCTATAGAAATATCAGGCATACCAAGGGGCTTAACCACTTTCTCTTTACCTTTATGTGATGTCATGTGAATCGGGATGTAAATGAATGATATGGGATGTGGATGAATGGGATGTGATGAGAATAGATGTGATGAGATGTGATGTGAATAGATGTGATGAGATGTGATGTGAATGATTGAGATGTGATGTCATGGGAAAATCGGGATGTAAATGAATGATATGGGATGTGAATGGATGATATGTGATGAAAATGGATGTGAATTTGTATGTGAAGAATGGATGTGGATGTGTATGTGAAAGAATGGATGTGGATGTATGTGAAAGAATGGATGTGGATGTGTATGTGAAAGAATGAATGTGGATGTGTATAGAATGTGATGTGATGTAAAGAGATGTGATGTGACATGAATATATGTGGATGTGAAGTGATAGATATGAATGTATGGATAGATGTGGGTAGTCGTACATACATGTGAACGATTGGATGGATGTGGATTAAATAATGTGGATTGATGTGGAACAATGTGGAAAGACGAGAGTTCGTTATAGAAACTGTATTTATGACCTGTTTTTAAATGAATGTTTTATGTCAAGAATGTTGGGGAAGCATTTTGACCGTCTTGTGAATGAGGTCATGGAGACCTAACTGATAAAGCTGCAATAGCTGACAAAGAGTTAATGGAAGACGTCTCACGTAGCAAGGTCGACCGAGGTCTTGACCAACTTCGGTTCGATTTAAATGGTGAGCTTCCAGTAGTACGGTGGATGAGAGACTAAAGAAGCGGGCTATGAGTGAAGCACTAGGTGACCTGCAAACGATCCTAGAGGGCACTGACCATACCGTGCTTGAGCTCTGGGTCTCCAAAGATACCCACACGTGCATCCTGGAAGATATTGGAACAAGGAGTAAGAGTTGTTTTCTGAATTCGGGCATGGATCTGGTTGATTGACCTTGTTGGTCCTCAACGGATGAGTCCATGGCTCTTTTATATGGATCTGTTGGTTGATCTTGCTGATCTTCAATGGAGATTCCATTTTGATTTTTATAAGTGAATATATTGCTGGGTACTATGAGCTAGGAACTATCGAAAAGGCCCCTGAGTGGACAGGTGGTGAGCGTTCTGGTTGCCAATGATGCCATAGGTACGCCGATGAAGGAAAAATTAGAAATTAGGATTCAACCGGATATTTTGGAGGATTATGATCAGTGATACTATAGTTTTATTAAAAGATTGTTTTAAAGACAGCTAAATCTGTGAAAAAGGCAATTTCATATTGGGTGTGTAAGTGGTGTGACTAGTTTTAAGTTTGCATGAATATCCGGCTAGGGGGCCTAGGAAATCTTTTCCCTGGTACCCGGGACAAAACCTAACCAAATTCTTAAATGGATCCCATCACTACAGTGGTTGGGTGGTTGGCTAACCCACGGGACTAGATGGGGTTAGGTTGGACTTATGGATCCCTAAATTGAGACTCAATTCTATTATGGTACGATAGATGAAGTAAATCCCGGATAAAAATTATTCTATGGAAAAGAATCAACGACTGTGCCTCTCAATGAGGAAAAAAGCGTTGGTCTCTATGATCCAAGTACAAGTCTTTTCCTTGATCTGCCTATGGGACTTACGGGTTCGGTCAGAGCAGTTCAATTAGCTAAAGCTCTTGACTACGTTAGAGTAAAAATATCTCGTAGGAATCGCCCGTGCTTTCCGAGCGAGGGAACTTTTTTCGGTTCGGTTTTGGAAGAATCGAGGGATTAGTCTCTTGTCTGAATATACCTAGGCGAGACCCGAGTGAGGGACCTGGCCCCATGCAAGAAGTACTACTTCTGCGGCTAGCACCCCTGAATTCATTGCGCGGAGGGGATAGGGATCTTTCTGCACCTCATCCATGACTCCTACATCTCCCTCCTCAACGATCCTCTGCCACCCTACTCAACACTCGGCCTCCTCATTCTCTACCACCGTTGCTTCACCCAAATCCAAGTCATGGAGGCCACAGGCATATGCCAGTTCGATGACACACACATTGCTTTTCCATGGGATTTCATAGAAGCCGAGGCTTCCCTTATAGTTACTTTCTTCTACGCCCACAGTTCTCAAGATGCCGCTATAGCTGGCCTTGCCCCCAATGACAAAACGATGATGGCATAGATGGGTAGGGTAGCTTGCCACCTCTGAACCCACGAGACTCTTCACCACCACCCCCTCCTCCACCGTCAGGACCCTCATCTACATCTCCTCATGCACAACCCCCACCCCCACCACCCCCCTCAAGCACCTCCACACTCCACCCCCATCAACCACACCCCCCTTCACCACCTTCACTATCCCTTAACTTAGGAATGCACACAACATTCAGGGATATCCCCACCACCTCTAATAGACCCCCACCATTCCTCCACGACGACGCGAGCCTCACCACCCGACCTTTATAAATCGACACCCCCTCCCCTCATTGCCGGCTCCACCACCCACCAATCCACCACTCAAGGAAGGGGAGATCTAGCCACCACCACCATTTGAGCACGAGGAAATCAACCCTCCGCCAAACCCCTTGAATTGGCGTGATCCCCTGGATCGCATGGAGTTTGAGCAGGCCATCGCCATCCTGCTTAATCGACAGCTCCAGCATCACCCCATCACCTGCATCACACCGATCGCCTTGGCCTCCATGTCCTCCACCCATACCTTGATTGATGGTTATCTAGCCTTTCATTGAAATGCACCTCACAAGCTTAGCAACAATACAAACCTACGCTACTGAATGCGAGTAGCAAACATGGCTACATCTTAGCAAGATTGAATACGAGCAAAAGAACAATATGCAATCGTAAAATTTCATCAGAATCAAGGCTAGTTATATAGCCTTTGGATACAAGTTGATGACATCATTGATTAGATGAAGAAGCTCTAAACCGACTTTTCAACAGTGTTCCTAGAATATTTCCATGAATATCTCCTAAACGCGCCTTGAGGCTTACTGGCTTAGAATGCCTTAGTATGTCTAGTTATCCATTATCACATGTTTGGTCATTATTTCTAACACCCTCCCATGAACCAAACATGGGTAAAGACAAAAAAAGGCTAAGATGACCTAGACTTGAATTCCCTCCCACAATCAAAGGTAGCTACAAAGTTTGAGATACAATGGTTATGATGACCAAGGTGAGGACCACAAACAAAAGTGGTTGTCTCACAAAGAAAGATGTCCATGTGAAAGATGGAGCATCAAAGCAAAACCTTGGTTTACAATGCCATAGAAAAAGTACCTCAACTTAAACAAATAAAAAGATGTGAGAGTAGAATGGGCCAAGTCCATGACCATCAAAATGCATAATCATAATCATCAAAGCAAAGGTTGGCCTCATGGGTGGACTTTGATGGAGAGTCTTCTTCTTTCTTCTCTTTGGCAAGATAGGCTTTTTGGGCCTTCTTCCATAACAAAACTCCTCAAGATGTCCTAGTTTGCCGCAAAAAGTGCACTTGAAGGTCTTCTTGGTTTTAGGAGTGGCTTTTGAGGATGAGGCTTGCCCTTTGATAAAATAAGCACCATCAACATGGTACTCTCTCTTCTTTAGAATCCTCTTTTCTTGAGAGAAGCTTCAATGTCGATGAGGGATGGAGTTGGAAGATCTAAAAGAGTTGTTACAAGGGTTGAATATTCATCAAGATGTGACACACTCTTAATCAACACAGCAATTTTATCATCATCTTCTATTTCCTTCTTGTTTCCTATGAGTTGTGTTAAGAGGCTTTTAAAATCGTTAATGTGGGCAGGCATAGTAGTTGTGGGATTCTTTTGAAGCCCAAAGAATTTCACTAGGAGACTAATCTTGGAGTGTTTACATGTAGAACCAAATAGTTTGTATAGAGTTTCCCATGCATCTTGAGCTGTATCACAAGTGTAAATGTGATGTACAAAAGTATCATCCAAGTGTTTCCCTATAATTCCTAGTGCTTTATCATTCTTTAAATCCCATTTTGCACTAGTGCTTTATCATTCTTTAAATCCCATTTTGCACTACTCTCTCTAGTAGTTAGTCTTTCCTCTTTTTCTTGAACAATGTTCCACAAGCCATTTTTCATGAGATTAAACTTCACCTTGGTTTGCCAAGTGTGAAAGTTCTCCCCTATAAACTTTTCTCTCATCTCACAAGGAGCCATAGCAAGGTCTTACCGCTTTGCAAGAGCAAGGGCAGTGTCTAATGCTTCACAAGCTCAATTTAGTCAACGAAAGAAAAAGAAATTAATAACCCATGTCTTCTTCTATATTCCATGTCCCATATAGATGAAGATTTGATGCAAGATAAGGACCTAGTCCTATTTTAATGCCTTCTCTATTGTAATAGGGTTTCTTTGGATTCCTCAGTTTTCTAGGAGCCTTATTAATGCTTCTTCTAATAGTGGGTGGCTTCTCTCTCCTAGAGGTTAATTCATGCGAAGATTTAGAGGGTTGGTTGACCGAAGAGGATGAGAGCAGTCACTTTCGGAAGATGGAATATTGATGATTTCAACCACACTCTTATTACTAGTGGACATGGTGTTGATGTAAGAGGCTTTGTGAACAAGGCATTCAATAAAGTAACACACAACTTTCAATGCCCGTAGTGTGAGAAAGCTCTTACAAAGGTACCATATTTTCCCTTTAGTGCATGTGAGCAACCCTTTATGCGAGGTGTTGTGCTCTTTCAATAGTGCCTATAAGAACAAGGATCTATCAAGGAAAATAGTCCTTTTAAATTGCACTGTGTGAACAAACACTAGAGATGAGCTCTCTCCAAGCATGTGAATAGCCTTTTAAATAGATAGAAAACTATATATATATAAGGTTACTATAATAAAAAGGAAGGCCACGTGCCCTGTGATAGAGGATGGTTTGAGGCGGTGGATCAAGATGTCAGTGTAAGTGGCAGGTGATGATGTTGACTGCTACTGCTGCTGGGCGACAGGTTCCGCTAGACACAGGAGGCAGAGAGCGGCAGCGGTTCAACACCTGCAAACAGTTTCGGCTGGGAGGCGATGGACAACAACTAATGGGTTGTTTCTGTTGGACAAACTGTGAATAGCGACGGAATTCCACAGGCAGCTGCCCCTGCTCTGATACCACTGATGTTTATCTAGCCTTTCAGTGAAAAACAACACACAAGCTTAGCAACAAGACAAACCTACACTATTGAATGCACGTAGCAAACATGGCTACATCTTAACAAGATTGAATATGAGCAAAAGAACAATATGCAATCATAAAATTTCATAGAATCTAGTTATATAGCCTTTGGATACAGGTTGATGACATCATTGATTAGATGAAGAAGCTCTAAACGGTGCTCCTAGAATATTTCCATGAAGAAGCCCTAAACAGTGCTCCTAGAATATTTCCATGAAGAAGCTCTAAACGGTGCTCCTGGAATATCTCCTAAACGTGCCTTGAGGCTTACTAGCTTAGAATGCCTTGTGTGCTAATGCAATATAGGTGGGGATTTTATAAATGATGGGTATAAGGGCATGGTTAAAGAAGCCTTAGTATGCCGAGTTGTCCATTATCACATGTTCGGGCATTATTTCTATCATTGATGCCAAGCACACATGGAGGCGAGATCACCCACCCCGAACCCAGAGCAGCTACCACCAACCACCCGCCCGCCACTTCGCGTCCCATCACCTTTGATCTCATGGGAGAGCAGCCGGCTTGGCGGTAACCCTTCCTCAGCATGCCCTTTATTTGGGAGGTTTATTTCAACGTGCCTCGTGCATTGAGGATCAGTCCAGATTACCTCCCCATCCCACACACGGTGGGCCTAGACAACCTTCCACGCCGCCGAATAGCAAAAGAACCCAAAGTTGCAATTCAACTTCCCTTGGTTCGCGCCCCCTTCATAATAAAACCCATGTATAGAAGAAACCATGGTCTGGTGCTTCAACAATTTTATTTATCGTTTACAACCAAGTCCTGGTCCCAACAGAGTGATTGCAACCATCCGCTTCTTCAACCTTATCATCACTTTGCTGGAGTCCTTCTCAAAATGGTACCACTACTTCAAGGGAGCCCAGGGCCTCGCCTTTGACATCAACAAAGGGCCCACACTCAAGCAGGTATTCAGCTACTATGAACATATCATGTGGATGCCTACTTGGTAGCTCCAGACTTTCAAAGACATGATGGAGATGACGTTCTGGATGAGCTACCGCGTCTTCCATCGTGCCCCTCCTGCTCCTACTTTAAGGTGGGACTTCGTCCGCACATACTCTATCTACTACAGATAGCTTTTTTCAACCAGTTGTCGACGGATTTGTAATCGGGAGGGGAGTATGTTAACCACTTTGGTTAACATGACCTTTCACGTGGATACCACATTACCTTTGTAATCCATCTTTTTTGTAACCGTGCTAAGTGCCAATTGTAAATGAGACAAGGGATGACCGAGTAAGGAATTGATGTACATAGAGCTAGTTAAACTAGGAAGACTAGTTTTGGGCCCCCATTTATAATTGGGCGGCCGGCCATTGTAAAAAGTGAGCTCATGTATATAAGACATTTTATGGAATATGAAAAGGGACAATCCCATTTGTCTCAATACAATGAGAAGGACTGAAAGAGTGAGAGATTGAGAGAGAAAGAGAGAGAGAGAGAGAGAGAGAGGGGGGGGGGGGGAGGCAAGAGTGAGCAAAGAGAAGGACTGAAGAGTTAGCAGAGAGAGAGAGAGAGAGAGATAAAGAGAGAGAGAGAGAGAGAGAGAGAGAGAGAGAGAGAGAGAGAGAGAGAGCCAAGAGAAGGATAGAGCGAGAGTTAGCAAAGAGAAGGATAGAGAGAGAGAGAGAGAGAGAGTAAAGAAAAGGATAGAGAGAGTGAGAAACAAGAGAGATGAGGATATAGAGAGCAAAAGAGGGAAGGAGGATAGGACGTATGAGAAGGATAGAGAGGGAGAGAGAGAGAGAGACAGAAGAGAGAAGGATAGAGAGAGTTAGCAAAGAGAAGGAGAGAGAGGGAGGGAGAGAGCGAGAGCCAAGAGAAGGATAGAGAGAGAGGGGGGGAGGATAGAGAGAGAGAGAGAGAGAGAGAGAGAGAGAGAGAGAGAGAGAGAGAGAGAGAGAGAGAGAAGGATGGAGAGAGTGAGCAAAGAGATGGATAGAGAAAGAGGAGGATATAGAGAACAAGAGAGGGAAGGAGCATAAGAGGTAAGAGAAAGATAGAGAGGGAGAGGAGAATATAGAGAGCCAGAGAGGGAAGGAGGATAGGAGGTAAGAGAAGGATAAAGAGGGAGGGTGGGAGAGTGAAAGGGAGGGAGAGAAATGGACGGTGGTAATAGAAGAGAGAGAGTGTGTTAGCAAAGAGAGACAAGGATAGAGAGAGTGAGAGAGGGATGGTGGGAGAGGGAAAGGGAGGGAAGAGGGTGGGAGAAGGAGAGGGAGGGAGGGTGGGAGAGTGAAAGGGAGGGAGTGAGGGGAGAGAGGGAGGGTAGGATCTCCTAGAGAGAGTGAGAGAGGGGAAGGGAGTGAAGCGAGAGAGAGGGGAAGGGAGTGAAGCGAGAGAGAGGGGGAGGGAAGAAGGTGGGATAAGGAGAGAGAGGGTGGGATAAGGAGAGACAGGGTGATGTGGGTTGGGGGCTGGGCCGGGCGGTGGTAGGAAGAGATGGTGGTGGCAATAGTTAGAGAGAGAGGGCAGCCAAGAAAAGCTACCTCCACTAAGCTCGCTCGGTGACCATCCCCATCCAGTGGATAGGTTGAGATATGATGGGTATACATTCCATTGTTATGCAAATAGGGTCAAAGCTATACAAGAGGTAGATCCCACATGTTTTGAGGAGGCACTTGGACATAAGCATTGAGAAGATGCCATAGATGAAGGGATGGTTGTAAGCTAGATGAAAATAATAAGACATGGGATTTGGTGCCTTCGCTTAAGAAAAAGAGGGCAATTGGATGTAAGTGGGTCTACAAAGTGAAGCATAAGTCAAATGGTTTTGTTAGCAAGTGAAGGGCAAGGTTGGTTGCTAAGGAATATGCATACACGTATGGCATTCAATATGAGGAGACATTCAACTTGGTTGCTAAGGAATATGCACTAAGGAATATGCATAGACATATGGCATTCAATATGAGGAGACATTCAACCAAGTTGCTAGGATGGCAACCATGAGAGAAGTCATTACTAGGGATGATCTTTACATTTACATGAGATGGATGTAAAGAAATTATTTGTACATGGTGACTTACATGAGGAAGTTTTCATGGTGTAGCCACCAGGATATAAGGATGCACACCCGGATTTTTTTACGAGTTGTGCAAAGCCTTGTATGGCTCGAAGTAGGCACCTAGATCATATTCAAACAAGATATAAGAGTATTTTGTCACTATTGGACTTGAGATATCCAATGCCAATTTCTCACTTTACATGAGGAAGAATGATAGGGGGATTGTGCTAGTGGTCATCTGTGTTGATGACTTAATTGTTGCATGATATAGTGATGGGGGGATGACATGATATAAGCCATCCCAGTACCATTGGAGAATAACATGAGGTTGGGTGTAGATATAGGTGATTTCTTAGAGGACTCTACTATGTACTACATGTCCATAGTGGTATGATGCCAGGACGAAGCACATTGAGATGCATTATCATTTTGTGAGGGAGAATGTTCTAGAAAGTGATATGGATTTGGTTCATGTCAGCATAGAGGATAAGGTGGATAACACCTTCACACGCATTGGGTGTAGAGAATCTTTTCAAGTTCAGAAGCTTACTTTGAGTGCAAGATATGGAGATGAGATTGAGGGGGGGAGTGTTGACATATCGAGCTCAACTAGTGCATATATGGATAATACACCTCGATGAAAGCTCCACACTTACACCACTAGCATGGTTGGTGAGATTAAGGAAGAAAGCACATTGAATGGACCTCAAATCAAGGGGAACTAGAATCAAAGGGGATGATTAGAGTATGTTTAGGTGAGGATTAAGTTAATCCATGTGGCTAATGATGATATACCTCATTATATTTAGGAGCCTCCCATCTAATGGAAATCCTGTGTTGGATCAACTCTCTAGCATTGTTATTATCTTTTTATTAGTGCTAATTACTTTTCTTAGCATTGTCACTATATTTTTACTAGTGCTAATTACTTTTCCATTACTTAGATTATGCCAATGTATCAAGCGTAATCCATTACTATCCACCCTAATCACCCTCAACTTGCTAATTTCAAGTCTAGATTGTTGAGAGATGTAATCGTGGTGTTGTGTGTATATGGGAAAGCACCCTAGAGGTGCAAGATATTGTGGTGAGATAGGAATGGCACATGTAATATTGTATGGTGTGTGAGTGTTGACAAAAAGAGTGGAAAAGGAGTTGCCACATGGATGATGATGTGTAAAGTGGGATAAGGCTAGAAAGCCTATATCATTGTATGGTTCACTTGAGATATGCAATAGAGCTATTGTTGAGTGTGCAATCTCTCTCTCTCTCTCATGGAGTTTTTAGTGTGGTTTAATCCACCTTAATCTTATGCTTAATCTATGTCCTTCACCATGATCAATCCCATTTCTAGATTGTTAACATGGTATCAGAGCTAAATGGGCTCTTGGTCATGGTGATTATTATGTATATTAGCTTGTTTGTGTGTTTGTTTGATTAAGCATGTTATTATGGTTCATTTTTTAAAAAAATTATGCACACTCTATCATTGTTCTCTATTTGCATTTGAGAGAGGAGTTCAAAGCTGCCTATGAAGCTGAAAATCAAGATTTCAGCATTATGAAGACTATGGAGTCTTCATCAAACATCAAAGAAGCTGCCCAAAAGAGTTGCAAATGGAGTATTGCAACATGGAGAGCTTGCTCATCATCAAGGAAGCTGAAAATGGAGATTTCAGCATTATGAAGGCTATGGAGTCTTCATCATGGTCAAGGAGAAGCTGCCAAGAGAAGATATGCTGCTGATTATGCCTCAAGAAGGTTGGTTTTGTGAAGTTTTGCCTCAAAGTTTTGTGTTTGAGCATGGAAGAATGCTCTATGAAGGAGGGTTGCTATGTATGGGATTTGTGTATCCCATGAATCGTGTGTGGAGGTGCATGCTTGTCAAGATAATGGCAAGTGAGATGGTGGACTCAATGGAGTTCACATGTGTGTGCATCAAGAAGAGGATGCACTTGTTGATGTTTGCTCAATGAAGGAGAGCAAAGAAGGGGATGGAAACCTTGGCAGTTTCCACATGTTTATGCACCTTGGTTTCTTATGAGAAACCACTTTGAAAAGCGCCCTTGTGAAGATTTGGCATGAAAAGAGGGAAAGCATACATGTTGTAAGCTCAAAGTGAGCCATGGTGGTCAAACTAATGGGTATGTTAACCTCATGATAGAGGTTAGTTGGTGATGCAAGAAAAAAGAAGAAGAAAAAAAAGGAGGAGGTGAAGGTAACAAGTGCAAATGGCAACTCTCAACACCCACTGCTGATGAGAGATTGAGAGGTGGATCTCAATGAGCCAAGCAAAGCACTCATATCAGGCAGTTTGCAAGAGGCAGTTGTTGCGCACACAACGTTAAGCAGCTTTGTTACAGAGAAGGGCAACACAACAGCTGAGCAAGCAAGACAATAGCATGAAGAGACTCGTGGTGGTGTAGACAAAGATACAACCAACACTATAGAGGGCAGCACACACTAGCCGGAGCAGGCGGAGGCAAGTCGAAGGCATGGTATTGCAGAGAGGAAGCTAAGCAGGAGCGCAGCAACAACAGGAGCGAAAGGAGATCGCCATAGCTGCTGTGCAGAAGCAGTTGAGTGAAGAAGAAGAAGATTTCTAGCCTCTCACCTTGTGTGTTCTCTATTAGGGTTTTGTGAGTGTGTGTGTGCTTGCAAGAGCTTAAGTTCTCTTCCCCCCTACATCTCTTTCAACACTCACCCCCATATACATTGTCTAAGTCATTGTTCACACATAGCAATGCCATAGCTAAAATCTTTGTAAAGCTGGAATTCACACAAGCATGGGTCCGCTAGCCGACTTTGGCAAAAAAAAAAGGCTTTGTAATTTTATTTTTCACCCAAATATGATGATGGACAATCGTCCACGAGCATGCGTGCTCCAAACGAAATTTTTTTTGTAATCATCCATGGTATGAGGGTAACCATGCCCGAGCTCACCGAGAAGCTCAAAATGGTTATTGTGATGTGTGCATGAGCGATGCACGTGTGAGGTGCATGCGCATGGGTTGGTTCCCACCCGAACTTCTACGTTCAAATCGGACTCAGTGGTTCCGGTGTGAGCGAGTCGGCTCAAAATGGACTAGGTGTCTAAGATGGTAGATACGCGCACACATGTTTGGTTGATGGACACTCCAATGTATCATTGAGAGGGAGTGTTGAAAGGTAATGATTGCGTTTGTGCAATGCTACATTGATATGGGTGATGGATGATGGGTGAGTTGTGGAACACCTCGATTAAGAGGGGGTGTTAAGAGATGTAATCGCGGTGTTGTGTGTATGTGGGAAAGCACCCTAGAGGTGCAAGATATTGTGGTGAGATAGGAATGGCACATGTAATATTGTATGGTGTGTGAGTGTTGACCAAAAGAGTGGAAAAGGAGTTGCCACATGGATGATGATGTGTAAAGTGGGATAAGGCTAGAAAGCCTATATCATTGTATGGTTCACTTGAGATATGCAATAGAGCTATTGTTGAGTGTGCAATCTCTCTCTCTCTCTCTCTCTCTCATGGAGTTTTTAGTGTGGTTTAATCCACCTTAATCTTATGCTCAATCTATGTCCTTCACCATGATCAATCCCATTTCTAGATTGTTAACATAGATAGGGTCATTTATATATTTTTAGTGCTAACTACTTTTCCTCTACTTAGGTTATGCCAACATGTTGAGCCTAATCTATTACTATCCACCCTAATCACTCCCAATTTGCTAATTTCCAATCCAAATAGGGCCATTTTGGTCCACAAAGGGATCCTTCAGCTTATCACCTTATATGTAATATTGATAATATATGCATAGACCTTATTCTCTTTTTTAAACTTTGCTTGGGAGATCATTACCAATATTTTTGCATAATAGATTTGGAGATCTAAATGCACAGACGGTTTAGACTTTAACTTACGTTTTGGAATCACTCAATATGAACTAGCTGGATATTGTACATACCCTCATGGCCACTTGGGGAAGGATTCAAAGCTCCTCACATGCTGCAATGGGTCAAGGGAGTGTCCTTCATAAGAGGGTGAAACCATGATCTTTTCATAAGAGAGTGAAACCATGATCTTTTCTTCACATATATAACCTCAATGAAATTTTGCTCTTCAAGATGGTTACAAGAATCTTTTCCTTTTCTACATGATTTTGTATGAGGCTCTTGTAGGATATTATTCTAGTTCGGGTTAGACTTAATAGAAGTTCATTTTAAGGAAAAGTATATCATCACACATGATGTGATCTTGAGAGAAAAACTAATGAATTGATTTAAAGGTATATATGAATGGTTGATCACCTTAGAGATAGCTAGAACTTGGCAGTTCGGTATGACTACTAAAGATAAGGCACGATTATTGGTTAATATAAGTGCTTTTATTAAACATGGAAATTTTAATTAGTCAAAGAAATTATGAGAAAGTAAAGATTCTTTGGATTCTTAATAAGAGGTGGAACACATGTGACATTATGTGGCTTGTCTATGCTATTTTCCTATTGGACGTTGAAAGTGTGTTTATCAGAGGCAATGTTGGGTTGGGGATAATGATTTGTCGTATGAATTGAATAACAATAGCCTGCTCTCTCTGTATAAAAGAAGAATCATAGGTCAAAATTAGATACCTAATACTAATGAGAAAATAGGGGGAACACATGTGACATTATGTGGCTTGTCTATGCTATTTTCCTATTGGACGTTGGAAGTGTGTTTATTAGAGGCAATGTTGGGTTGGGGATAATGATTTGTCATATGAATTGAATAACAATAGCCTACTCTCTCTGTATAAAAGAAGAATCATAGGTCAAAATTATATTGAGGATTTAATTTGTAGGGATGGAGGGTACACCTTACCTTCATGGTGTAGGAAATACCAATAAGGTTTTTTTTTAAAAGTATGTATTGTAGGTTAAAAAATTAGAAGATTTTCTAAGGGTGGGTGTAAAAAAATTTAGATATTTGTTAAGGGTGTTTTAAAAAATAGGAGGTTTTTTAAGGGTAGGTGTATTGCAGGTTAAGGATGGGTGTGAAAGCTTTACGAGACTAAGCGTGAGTGTAAAAAACATAGGAGAATTTGTAAGGGAAGGTGTACAGTAGGTATCATCTCAAACGTTTTTAGTATGTAAGGTGAATGTATTGTGGGTTAATGGTATGTGTAAAAAGTATAGAAGATTTTCTAATGGTAGGTTAAGTGTGGGTGTGAAAATTTTAGGAGATTTTCAAAACGAATGTTAATGTGTGCTTGAACCTCAAACATATATGGTAAGCATTCTTTTGAGCATTTTTTACTATTTTACATTTTTATTAATCCAAAGCAAACAATTGATATAGTATTTTAAAAATATATTTTTGAAATAATAAATAAAGAATATAAAAACCGAAAGTATATCAAAGCAATAAAAAGTCTAAGTTTAGTCTATCTTGGGAAATGAGGATGAGTATACTTGACCTCTACCAATTTCTTTTCTTATTTCCCAAGATTAATCATAAATTGTAGTGATGTTTTTGAACATCAAACGTTATGTTAGGCTACTTTGGGCTATCCATTGTCTTATTCATCTTTTCATGCAGTTTTTTAATGTGCATTAATTTTATGGCACCACCAAAAGTTTCTTACCAGTATATCACTAGCATTTATATAAGCTTATTTTAGATGTCAATTAAATAGTTAAGTTGCATGTATGGTTTTACATTATTCAAAAATTATAGTTTATGGGTTCTCTAAAGATTTACTATTGATAGGTAACAAAGATCAAGAACAATACTACTTGTAGTTTATGTTTCTATCATGTAGAAACAAAGCCATTAGTTACTAAAGTACAAAGTATTTAGGAACCCAATGTTAGGTCTGACCAAAATTACATTAAAGCAGACCCTCTTCATTTCCACAAGTATCCTAATTTAGTCAACATTGGATGCATTGAATGTCCTTGGAGGCCAAAATAAAGAAGCTGTTAACCTAGGTTGGGGTCCTCAACTGAACAGGCTAAGGGCCTTTTCCCACGAGCCCAACTAAATTGGCCAAGGACATTAAATACATCTTCATTGACAGGGGAATCAAAGTGGTATAGTTACAGTTGCAGTCAATGTCCTTGGCCAAGTTAATTGAGTTTGCAAGGAAGCCCTATAATTATCTTGATTCATAATAAGTCTATCCAAGCTAGGGCAGGGCAAAGTCTATCGAGGCTAGCCAATGTTTGAAACATGCTTTGAAGGATTGGATGTTGGATGCACGTTGGCTATGAAACCATATAATTTTCTTGAATGCAATGGTTTACACTTACATAGAAAGCCCTGCTGTTCAAATTATGTACAAAGGTAAAATCCCTAAATGTTCGTGGTGGTGAAAAAATAGTTCATATGAATAATAATAAGCAATGGGTTGATTGTTTCCCTTACTGGGCACCAAGCAACTGAGGGGGGGCTTTCCTTTCAGAAGGCATGAACCTCAGGGAGAGTTCATATGCGGAGAAGATCGCCCCATTGACAAGATAAGCTCTGGCTATGGCAGTCCCCACACCTCGCCAAAGTACAGAAACCCCTTCCTCCCGCACACTTTTCCTCAAGCAATCCAGGATACCTGCATACTTCTTGGGACTCCCTGGCCCACCTTGCGCCTGCAACCTTGACTTCAACACATCCAAGGGGTAGCATGAGATCCAACTTGCCACGCCCGCAATGCCGCCTGCTGTCAGCATTGTGAGAAGAGACTCCTGCCCTGACTTTCTGCACCCTGGATGCAGCCAGTCCCGGGTGAACTCATATGACCCAAAGTACAATGCATGGGCTGGGGCATCTCTTAGGATAGTTATGCCAAGCCCCCTGTAGAGCCCTCGTACGCCCTCTGCCGTCACAATCGACCGTGCCAAAGCTAAGGGCCCAATAACACATCGTGTGGTTGATGAGTGCAGCTGCAGCCGAATCTTGATCAGCTCTACTGGTGTGAGAATGCTTGTCTGAATGAATCCGGCACCTAGCCCGGCCATAGCAACCTTTTGATAAGAAGGTGGCTCATCCTTGCTGTCAGACAAAGCCCGAGAAAATAGTGCATATGCTTGGAAAGTTACTGCATTCTGACCACACAAAGAGGTAAAAGAAGTTAATGAAAATGGCTGCAAAGCACTTCAATATTCTCTACATCACTGATTGTGTTACATAAGTTCATGAATCAATCAATCAATCATGAGGGGGAGAGAGAGAGACAGAGAGAGAGAGACAGAGAGAGAGAGAGAGAGAGAGAGAGAGAGAGAGTTTTACCTGGACAGGAACCGAAGCAAGTGGTGCACCCATTCCTTTAAAGAAAGCCAATGGCCCCCCGACAGCATTGATGCGGCGAATAAGACTGAATGCAGAGGCAGGAGGAGTAGACAAGCCCCTTGGTTGCTGCAGATGTATTCTAATTGTATCAAGTGGATGACCAGCTATCACACCCGCCATTCCGCCCACGCCACCAGCGACAAACTCCCTGCCCCAACTGCTGGCAAGGAACTCTGGCCAGAACTCCATGTCGGTGATGATTTGTTCTTTTGAGCAAAATGTGCCTTGGTAGACCTGAATGATTTTCTTCTGATGATGTATAATTGTAAGCCGTCGGAATCACATGCACACCCCTCAGATGACAACCTGCATCAAAGACAAGCCATACATTTGCATCAATACTGATCCTACATCATCCAAAGCCCGAGGAGAACATTAGTAGATGCCATATGAGGGTCTTTACACGTGTGGATGCAATAGGTGGGGAGGATGCTGGATGTAAGGATGAGATTGCCCCACGGGCGGTGGAGAAATTTGCTGTTTTCTTATACCATGGCAACTTCAGCGGAACACTGCTGGCAAACCATGGTTTGCTGGGGCATGCAAGGAGAGAACTGACTCACATGATGGCAGCAAAGAAACTCATGCACACCTTCTTTAGCTGCTTCTCGGCAAAAGGAGGGTATAGAGGAGCTACAAAAGCAAAGAGCAGCATGATCATTCTCTCTAAGCAAGTGCGTGCCTGTCATGATAACAAAACGCATCATCCCCTAAGCGAGTGTATCTTGGACAAAAAAAATCAACGGGTGCATGGATATGAAGACATTCACGCTTCAGATAATGTCGGAGGCGGATGCCTGCCATGATGCTTCACCCTAGTACTCTAAGTACACACACAGTAACGCATCAAAGAAACTATGTGTTCTCAGTTTGCAAGAAGAAAGGAATGCCCATGCCATAGCAACAATCAATGGCCAAAAAGCCAGTGGGTTGCATGGATGCAGAAGTGGTCTTTGTGTTTCACAATACTTTCCGTGCCAGGCGCCTTGATAAGGTTTTATGGCCTTCCTGTGATGCATTCATGCTTGGGATAGTGTTAACAGGCTGCTACATGAAAAAAAAACTGAGGCCTTAAATGCTGAGAGATAAGGAAGGACGTTCAAGCTGCAAACAAATAATTTTTGAGCTTGTTTTTCCAAGGCAAGCTCTAAATCGCCCAACAAGTTACACGGGAGCGATGATCTAAACGCGCGCGCGCCCACACACACACAAAGGAAGCTCCATAATCCATCGCTAAGCATGGTGATTATGTTAGAACACAGGCGTTTTGCATACCTTCTCGCCCTCCAAGAGGCGGTGCTTGCTGGCTTGCTTGCTGGCTTGCTTGCTGTGTCCTCAACCACCAAAATGCAAAGAGATTTCCCCGCTCCGGTCTACAGAGAAAACAGCTTTAAAGGAAACAATTGAATTGGAATAATTGGACAATTGGTGGGTTTTGTTGTTGGGGGGGGGGGGGGGGGGTGGGTACACCGCCGGGATAGCAAAAGTTGGTGTGTGTGTGTGTGTGTGTGTGTGTGTGGACACTGGTGAGAGAGAGAGAGAGAGAGAGAGAGAGAGAGAGTGACAATGTGTGAGCGTGTGTGTGTGGGGTACGTGTGGACACTGGTGTGAGAGAGAGAGACTGTTGAAATGTGGGGGGGCACTGGGCGCCATGTGATGGTCTTCATTGCCTTTCGTTTTGGAAAGTCGGGACTCGGAATGTCCTCACCGTGTACGACTCGAATTCTTTTTATGGAATTTGCTGCTGCCGCTGCTTTTCTTTTATTTTTGGCGCACATGGTAGAACATCACACTCTCTTACATTTCATTAAAGCGGAAATTTGAAGAAAACACGCTTTGATATAATGTATTTTTTTCAACCAACTCAATTCTTTGTAGAGAAGCTCCATTATGAATTTTTAACCAACAAGAATTATTAAGCTGAGGATACACTTTCTCGAACATTCCACACGAGCCATGATATGTGTTTTGACTTATGTTGCAACTTATGTGCTTGTTCACGCGAGCCCATTAGTGCACTAGATTTTGGAGTCACCCAAATTTAGGGCCATGCAGCATAATTGATATTCAATGGCCAGTATGAGCTTGGACACCAAAAGACATGAGGAGATGCAATATCAATCTGTTACCTACATGAGACCACCACAGTGTGAACTCCCCAAAATGGGCATTGTCTTGAACTATACGCCTTACTCCATGTCAACCACACACTTGAAGTATACTCCATGTCAATCTGTTACCTGCACGACCACCACAGTGTGAACTCCCTAAAATGGGCATTGTGTGACATGTCTCGAACTATACGCCTTAATCCATGTCAACCACACACTTATTCCCTTTGCATGCAAGCATGCCCATTGTCTTTCTTGATGCAACCTCCTCCTCCACCATTACTCAACCACTCCTCTTCCTTCTTCATAACTCTAGCATTCCTCTTCTTCATGGCAGCTTAACACCACTATGGTTCCGAAACACTATAAGGGAAAATTGGGAGAGGAGGGGTGTGTGGGAGGTTGGGTTGTGTTATGTGGGGCCGCTCCCTCACAACTACAGGACACTATCCACGAGTCTACTGCCTCACTTGAACAACCTCAAAGTTCTAGAAGGTTTTCTATAGTAGTAGGTCTTCAGCCCTTTCAGCTCACCACAAGGACTATCCCCCACACTGGCTCATGAAAACCTAGCCTACCACCCTACATATTTCAGATTGGGATTCCATATGCACATGCATGCCAAAGATCTATGCTCCTCTTGTTAGATCATTTGACTAAACCTTTTCAACTTGTTAGATCACTTGATTAAACCTCTTCTACTAGTTAATAGATTTCGTTATGATTCCATTTCTTAGTGCACAAAATCAACATCCAACTTGTTAGATCACTTGATTAAACCTCTTCTACTAGTTAATAGATTTCGTTGTGATTCCATTTTTAGTGCACAAAATCAACATCCAACACTTTACCTAAACTCTTCGGGAATTGACATGGCTTATTCAATTTGAATAAAGTATATGTGGTGGCTTAGTTGTCATTTATAAGAAATTCAACATCTCAAACATCAAAGAAAATTCCATAGGGAGTCTTAAAGAGTCAGTCTAAAAGTAATTTAAGAGAAATTCAATTACTTATCACGAGCAAAATAAGAAGGGCTAAGTGAAGGTTTTATTATTTTCTAGAGTGATCTTGCCTCAAATTCATTTCACTATTCAACACAAGTAATTTAACAAATATCATTGTCAAGTGAAGTACTTGGATGAAAAAAGTCAATTATTTATTGGGAGCACCATGGATTCACTTTTTTTAAACCCTATATATCATGTATCTTCAAATATTGTTTATGACACACCCTTCTCATAGAATCTTGGCCCTTTTAAATGACCCATCATTTTAACATGGCCCTTTAAAATGACTCTTGTTTCTATGACTCTCTTTTTTTAAAGGCCCTTTATAATGACCCTCTTTTTGTAATTGAGACTTGTGATTGTTTAATTTAAAAGTGCATTGAAAGAATTTCTTTCAAGCATTTAGTACTATAATTTTATTTTGAAAGTTTTATTTTATAACCTTATGGTGTGCCCATGTGCTAATCCGCATATTTTAAATGAGCCCCTAAGAAGAGTTATTCATTGATTGTGACCAATGCATGCTTGCATGACGTTACACAAGATTCTAAAGATCCTCTTTTAATTTTCATGAGTTTCACTTAGGACACGAAGGGGACCAAAAAAAAAAAAACTAGAGTATGTGAAAGTTGGAAAAAACAATAGAGTGTGTACAAGTCAATGAACCATGGAAAGCAATTGTCGATGTATTGAAATTTGAGAGAGAGAGAGAGAGAGAGAGAGAGAGAGAGAGAGAGAGAGAGAGATGATATTAGTAATGTTAAAAATAGCAAGTGATGTTGAGTGAATGACTGGAGCAAGGGGGAGTGTTGTGTGACCTTGAAATGAACTACCAAATTTACTAGTCATATGGCTAAGGTTCAAAGGTTCAAAAAATAGGTGTGAATGTAAAGGACAATATGGAATGTCCAACCCAAAGGGTGCCCATAAGGAGGAGCATGGAATTAGGTGAGAAAGAGATTCAAAGTGGGTGCTCATTTCAAGGGAGGTGGTCCTCAAATGTAGGTAAGATTAGAACATGTCTTTATCAAGATTATGGGTCACAATTAGTGGCGAATGCAGATGTACTCAAGCCTATATAAAGGCCTCTATCTAATGGAATGTTATATGAGTTTTTATCAAATCTCATATCTTGTCATTATGCCATAGCTTTGTCATTTGCCTTAATCACATTTTTGCATTTCTTATTATGTCAAAATGTTGATGCTAATCCATTTCTACACACCCTAATCCTCTCTAGGCATAAATTCAAGTTGGTATCAAGGCCACCCATCATGCCTTGATCATCTATGCATCCTAGGACTTCAAATATTATATGCATCCTAGCAAATATTTTATGGTGATGGGTTCTATATATGACAAGTAAAGCTTAAATTTAAACTCATGAAGGATGAACTTTGGGGATTGTGAGTGGAAGAGAGAAGTGTGTCGAATTGGAAGGAGAAGATAAATTTTTTAGCTTTGAAGAGATGAGAGAGCCTAGCCATCATTGTGTTAGGGCTAGGAGATAGTTTTATCCATCATATTACATCATAAGATAATTCAAAAAGAGCTTGGGATTGAACTAGAAAAATCAATTTTGGTGCCAAACAAAAGAATTCAAAAATCAATGTGAAGGTTCAATTTCTTGTATTGGACATAAAGAAAGTGAGTCATTTCAAGCTCACTTAAACAAAATGAAAAGTTTCATGTAACAACTTACACGTATTGGAGCTCCAATGAGAGGAGGATGCCATAGCAATCCTTCTCAAAAGCTTGACCTTGGAGGCCTTTACCCCACTGGTGGGGCTAAACTTAACACTAGTTTAGTAATAGGACAGAAAAATGTCCATGGACATATTTATTTCCTCTTTATTTACTGACCAACTTTATGGAATTATTTAGAACACACAGATAGTGAAAATCAAAGGCTTCCATTTTTCATAGTATCAGGTACATAGTGAAGGAAAAATGAAATTTTTGGGGATCACATTGGTTACCTTTAGGCTTTTCAATTTCATAAGAATTTATAGGCCAAATTACAGTCATAATGCAAAGCTATTTGGACTATATTTGGATCAAAGGCTTTAATTAGCTAATTTCTCATTACTTTCTAAAGTTTTTGGATGTGCATTGCTTCACAAACATACCTTTGAGGATTTTTATAGCTAAGCAAACAATCATAGACTAGGACCGAATCTTGCACACATGTTCTATACAATGTTATGCTTTGCTGGTGCATTTTGTGAGAGCCAATCACATATACACCTATCCTTTTAGGCACTTTGTTTTAGATGAAAGTTTACAAATTTTGAACCATATTTATTACTATAGAATAAGAGAGTACTTCACGTATTTTAAGCATCTCATAAGGCTTTAAGTGGAATATCTAGTCATTTTATATAATAATAAACATTATTTTCATAAGTTTCTCACTAGATGATCCAAATATAAGCGTTCATATATGATGTTTTGTTATAAATGTAGTTTTGAAAGTTAAGACCATCACCTTGTCTTTTAGTTAAATTAAAATGTTTAGATATGTATTCTTGATTGATTACTTAGTGGAGACATTGATTTATAACTAAAGTAAATCACTATAGAAGCTCACACTATTGTCATATTTTGGGTAGCATAGACTCAACAACTAAAAAGAGATTCTAAGAAGTAAATTTAATTGAATTAATTATTAATGTAATAAATTTTTATATCATGGAAAATCTATCGCCGCTCATCTCTTAAATACTATGAAAAAATTATAATGAGTCGAGATCATTTTTTTCTTGCATGTAGGAACCTACTTTGTAAATTCATAACGTGTTTGGATTATAGTGCTAGATATAGCTCTACTTATGGTAATTTATCAATTATATTTAAGTTCATTTTTATCATTTTAATAAATTTCTAGGATTTTTGACATTCATGAGATGACATGCCTTAGAAGAGAAATGCGCAAATACCACTCCCATTCACAAGATATAATTTTTTTAACAAACCCCTTATTTATGTTCTACTGAGCTACCAAACTAGTGTTAAAATATATAACCAACCCTAGCTTAAGTAGTATTGAAGTGATCTTGATTAAAGAAGAAAAAATACTCAAAGCCAAAGCGGGTGGACCTTCATCACATGGGGAGAAGGCATTCTTCACCAAAGGACCAAGACCAAAAGTAAATGCAACTTTTGTGGCAAACTAGGCCACATGGAGAAATATTCTTGGCATAAAAAATATACACGACCCTACCTTCACCAGTATTGAAGTGATCTTGATTGGAGAAGAAAAAAGACTCAAAGCCAAAGCAAGTGGACCTTCATCGCATGAGGAGAAGGAATTCTTCACTAAAGAACCAAGAGCCAAAGTAAAGTTCAAATTTGTGTCAAACTAGGCCACATGGGGAGAAAGATTGGGATGAAAAGAAGACTCAAGCTAACACTTAAGCAAACATGATGACCAAAGGAAGAGAAGAACCAGAGGAAGGGACCTCCCAAGATGGTGGTCAATAATTGGAATATCTCTTCTAAATGATGGAAGATGGCACCTCTCCCACCTTTATGTTAACTCAATCATTGTATTGCCTACCCTTGTGTAAAACTTCAAGCCCTGAAGTCAACATTGTAGCTCTAGCGGCACCTGTGACAATCCACTCTAGCAAGTGACTAAGAGTGTAGATCTAGTGCATGTGTGGTGGTAGGATTTCATCACTTAAGGGGGAATTTTGGAAATAACAAGTGATGTCGTATGAATATGTGGAGCAAGGGGGAGTGTTGTGTGTCACCTGTGAAACGAAGTAGCAAATATACTAGTTATATGGTATATTGGTTATAGCACATTCCTATGATAACTATGTCTACACACTTATGTAATGGAATCCCTTGCTATATTGTAAATATTGTCATTTGATGAGGGAAATGCCCTAGAGACACTCCCAAGTATTGAGGTTTGAAGGACAGACAAGAGGATCTTGGTCAATTAGCTAATACATAGAGAAAAGCCTTATAACTATGTTTTGGGCACCCGAGGAGTCACTTACTCTCGGGCAGCCTAGTGGAAAAGGCTTGGAACTATAAAAGATAATTTCTCTTGTTTGTAACTCATTCTCCCATTTGTGCAATAGAAGTGAAGTGTTCTCTCTCTCCCTCTCTCTTGCAACTCTGATCTAGCATGTGTGGTGTGCTTAGGTTAGGGTTTGGGAATGATTAGTGCTAATCACTTGTTCCCTCTCTCTCTCTCTCTCTCTCTCTCTCTCTCTCTCTCTCTCTCTCTCTCTCTCTCTCTCTCTCTCTCTCTCGTGATTAGGCTAACCAATGCGATTCTCTTGCGGAGATCCCGCATGATCTTTGTGAGAGAGCTTGCATCACCCGTAGGATTAGAGTAACCACATTGGTGTGACAACGAGTGCGGGAGGACAGTGGTGACGAGCGGCTACGGTGAAGCTCTTGAGCCATGCTTGAGCTCGGCGGATAGTCAACTTCTCACAACACGTTAGGGTAGCCTCTACCCTTCTCTCTCACTCTTGTAGTCCCTTTCTTCGCTCACTCTCTTCATCCTCCCTCTCTCTCTTCCCTTCTCTTTGCTCTTTCTCCTCACTCACTCTTTCTGTCCTTCTCTTTACTCACTCTCTCTATATTTCTTTCTCATTTCTCAACAAAGCTTACTTAACTCATGTTTTGCATACAGATCCTTAAGTCTACAAACGCTTCACTACCTTATTCATCCACACAATACATAAAATGTCGATTCTTTATTTTGTACGTATATAAACATCGTTGCAAAACCCCAACATGCGTTGCTCTCACCCTATTTCTCTTGTCATAATCATAAGATCATGACACAATCATAAACAATTGTTACAAATAAGATCATGACCGAGTCACTTAAATATTCACAAATAAGATCATGACCGAGTCACTTGAATATTCACAAATAAATATGTTTACTGCACTACAATGAAATCTTCATCAAGACACTCTCCACTACATCCTCATCGGGGTCAATACAAACAATGTTCATACCTGATTTGTTTGCTACCATAGCACAATCTCCACATCCAGCATAAATCTCTACTAACACTTGCCCTTGCTTTACATGACAGCTCAACAAGCTATCCCAAAAGTCATATCCATGCTAAGATCCACCTACAAAGAAAATACCTCTCTTAATTCCACCAAAAAATGCAAGGCCCTTATTTAGGAGTACATGAAGAGTTAACTCCATACCTCGCCATGCTATCCCATTTGGGTATCTTCCCCACTGCATCATGTTACAAGGATTAATGATATAATCAGGTGAGAAAGGTTGTGTATGATTTTGTCCAACTATGCTCATGAAGGTAGCAGCAATGAGGGCACACTCGGTCCTCTGACAATTCTAAATGAGGTATGTTTGGAAACTTGTGAATCCTCATAGTCCTATTCTATGGAGCTCTTTATGTCTTGATATAACTCATTTTAAGATACTACTTTAATTTTGTAAGGGAATTATCAAATTTCTCACATGCTTTCTCAACTATATAACTCGTGTAATCTGTCTCGAATGACTCTTCTATAGAGAGTATGTCTTCCTCTTGAAAGGGGAAGCAGTACTCCTCTTGGTTTTGTATTTAGTTATTTTTTTAGGTTTGGAATTATTAGGTTCAATCACAACCGGTGATCCTATAAGACACTCAACCAAGCTAAGCATGCTCTCCTGAGCTTGCTTTTTGCATTCGACATATGTCATATGATCATGATTTTCAATTTGGGGTGGTTGGGTGGGTTCTAGTTTCTTGATTGGTCTATGAGGTGCACTAAGTGAAGATTTTCAAAACTTGTTTCATCCTCACTTAGTGACGTACTAGAACTTGTTTCATCTTTTGACTTTCTTTGGATCATCAGGTTTTCTTTATGTTTGCCTATGCGACGAGATCGAATTTTCCTTTGGGTTTTTGTATCCTATGTCGTACATATGGGTTTTGTGGTTTGAGTGGTGGCCTTTGAGGTGGACACTTCTGCATCATGTGTAGATTTTGGCTCTTTTGGGTTTATGTCCCCTTTTGGGTTTGGTTTCGATAGTTTGTTGTCCCTTGTTTTTCTTGGGTTTAGAAGGTTTTGTTTTCTCTTTTGGGTTTTGCATTAAATCATGTTCTTCTACCCTTGTTGAGGTATTGTCTTTTGCGTTCTTTTTTCACTGTTTCTCGTGCCTTGGCTTGTAAGCGTGTAAGCACATTCAAGGGTACTGTTGTGGACAATCCCCCATTTTGTACACTTAAGATGTTTAGAGTTGTATTTTGTGAGACAAGTTGCATTGAAGCAACTCATCTTGGACAAACTTGGAACATGTGATCAATGCCACATTGTTCACACATGGGTTCCAAAGTGCCACTAACTATGGGTATCCATGGAAGTATTCCAAACTATGTAGTCTGTCACTTTGTGAGGTCCACGACAATAGAAACATCGAAGTGTTCGACTAACTGCTTCTTGAGCAGTTTCTATCCTTTGGACTATTTATGTTTAGTGCGTTGAGAGATGGGGGTTTTGAGTCAATTTTGATGAATTGGGACACTTTTTGGTATCATGATCAAAGGATTTCCAATATATGCAATACAGAAAAGCAGGTGCCTTGTATGCACAATGTGCATTGGGATGGTCATAGTGATTGCACTTAACACAAGGCATTTTTCTCTTCACTTGTAGAGGCATTAAGGATGTTTGGCTGTCAAGGATTTCATCTTTTCTTAGAGATGTCGATTGAAAGCTTTTAAGCAAGGCTGCATAGAATTCAGGGAATGATAATTCCGAGATCAATCTTTCTTTTGCCATTGCTTCACTTGGTTTAGATGAGGAACATCTCCTAGAATGATCATCTTCTAGCATGTTGTCATATAAACATACTTTCGGATTGGATATAATGATCACGTTGTGTAAGCTGTTTTTCTTTAAGCCCATCATGAAACATCTCTTCAATTGAAAATCATTTAATTTTTCCCATGACTCACATTGTGAGTCCAAGAGTTTTATCCGAAGGATAAAGTCTCTAATGGTTTTGTTTGGGTAGAGTTCTTTTGCTGCACTCCACCGATTATACCTTGTTTAGAAAATCCATGGATAAAGGTTATTTTCCCAGTTCTGAAGTTGGTCTTGATTGCTGGCATCAATGTGATGAACTAGTGAGACTAGCCGTTCCCTCTAAACATAGGTTCAATGCATGTACCTTGGTGGGGCAGTTTGGGTTTCCAAAGGCCTCGCATCTCTGTTCAAACATTTGAATGAATTGAACAGGATCTGTTGTTCCGTCATATTTGCCCATAGTTGTGGAAATCTATACGGCCGTATTTTTGTATGAGTCACTAAGGCCGTATGTGATTGCTCTTGTTGGGAGAGACTCACTGAGTCCTTGGACTACCCTCCTTCCTAGACTAGTCAGTATATCTAAGGTGTGGGTATCCAGGGGTTGAAAAGGGTTGGTACCTATAAGATTGGTGGGAATGTTAGGTAAGGGACCAAAGCCTGGTGGGATTGAAGTGAAAGGGAGTGTAAAACCTGATGACACACTTGTTATAGGCATGGCCAATGGTATTGGGAGGTCAATTTATGGCATAGATCTCAATGGCTTACAGATGTCAGCCATTGGGTTCAGTCCTTGTGTGATCCCTAGCAATCCCTCTATCGTTGCCATGTTTGATTGCCTAATTGCTCTTTAATGAGCAAGCACACAGGTTTTTTTTTTACTTTTTATATTTTCTCACAGCTCGTTAGCCTCAAGAGGCCTGGCGTTCTCTTCGTTGGGTCCAGTGGGTGTCAGTTCACCCTAATTAACTTATAGTGCCTAATTAACTTAGGCGCTATATGCACATGAACCTCAGAGATAATTTTTTTGAAAAAGTGCATGCTAGTAACTTCCCAAATGGAAGAGATCGTAAAACCTATTTTCCATCACTCTCTCAAGAAGAGAAAAAAATTGAGATTTTTTTTGGAAAAAGTGCATGCTAGTAACTTCCGAGATGGAAGAGGTCTTAAAACCTATTTTCCATCACTCTCCAAGAAGAAAAAAAATTGAGGAATTTTTCGTGTTTCACAGCACATTTTTTGGGTGTTCCAAATGGAATTTTAAAAAACTCTGTATGAGAGTATTGTAGTATTTTTGGATTACTACAACTTTGTTTCCCTGAGTCGTTTGTGATTTTGTCATTTAGACCCTCAAAAAGTAGCCCGAATATGGTCCGACATCGTTTTCGCGCTGTTTTTGAAATTTTCTGTGCTTTTCGGGTTGTTTTTTGCCTCGATTTTTGGGTCAAATTTGAGGCTGCTAGTCGGGGGCCAAAACGATCGATTTTGACTTCGGACGGCCAAGACCAAATTTGAAGGGCTCATTGTTAGCTTTTCACAATGAGCCCCAGAGCGCCTTCATTGGATATACATTTTAGGAGATATGAGCCTCCAAACAGGGGTGCTTTCCACAGTCGTGAATTAGCAGGGTGTAGTTCATGGCGTGAAGTGGACTTGAAGAATTTTATCAATTTTGATTTTTTTTTTGGGTGTGACCAAAGTCTCACACCATGAAACCTTACGGTTTCACGCCGTGAATCAGACTTCACGGAAAAATTAATTCGATTTTTTTTGGGCGTGAATAAAGTCACACCATGAAACCTTAGGATTTCACACTGTGAACCGGGCTTCACAGAAAAATTAAATTCATTTTTTTTTATTTTTGGGCGTGAACGAAGTCTTTCACGCCGTGAAATTTTAGGGTTTCACGCCGTGAACTGGACTTCACAGAAAAATTAAATTCATTTTTTTGGGCGTGAATGAAGTCTTTCACTCTGAGAACCGGACTTCATGGAAAAATTAAATTCGATTTTTTTTTGGGACGTGAACGAAGTCTTTCATGGCGTGAAACCTTAGGGTTTCGCACCATGAACCGGACTTCACGAAAAAATTAAATTCCTTTTTTTTTGGCGTGAACGAAGTCTTTCACGTTGTGAATCCTTAGGGTTTCACACTGTGAACCGGACTTCATGGAAAAATTAAATTTGATTTTTTTTCTTGGGCGTGAATGAAGTCTTTTACGCCGTGAACCGGACTTCATGGAAAAATTAAATTTGATTTTTTTTGGGGACGTGAACGAATTCTTTCACGCCGTTAAACCTTAGGGTTTCACGCCATGAACTGGATGGACTTCACGAAAAAATTAAATTCTTTTTTTTTGGGCGTTAACAAAGTCTTTCACGCCCTGAAACCTTAGGGTTTCACGCCGTGAACCTGATCGGCTTCACGAAAAAATTAAATTCGATTTTGTTTTTTGGCCATAAACAAAGTCTTTCATGTCGTGAACCTTAAAGGTTTCACACTATGAACTGAACTTCACGAAAATATTAAAGTATTTTATTTTTTTTGGCGTGAACGAAGTCTTTCACGTCGTGAAACCTTAGGGTTTCATGCCATGAACTAGACTTCATGAAAAAATTAAATTTGAATTTTTTTTTGGCACGTGAATGAAGTCTTTCATGCCGTGAAACTTTAAGGTTTCACACCGTGAACTAGACTTCACAAAAATTTTTTTTTTTTGCGTGAACAAAGTCTTTCATGCCCTGAAACCTTAGGGTTTCACGTCGTGAATCGGACTTCACCAAAAAATTAAATTTGAATTTTTTTTTGGCATGAACAAAGTCTTTCATGCCGTGAGACCTTAGGGTTTCATGCCGTGAACTGGACTTCATGAAAAAATTAAATTTAATTTTTTTTTAAGGGACGTGAACAAAGTCTTTCACACCGTGAATCAAACTTCGCGGAAAAATTAAATTCGTTTTTTTTTTGGGGCGTGAATGAAGTCTTTCATGCCGTGAAACCTTAGGGTTTCACGCCGTGAAGCGGACTTCATGGAAAACGGAGAGAGATTAGCAAGAGCAAGACTCAATTGCACAATGGGAAAGTATGTTGTATTATGAGAGATATTCACTTATATATATGGCCATAAGTGTTCTCACTCACTTACACTTAAATTGTGGACGACCGGGAACTTTAGGCTCATAAGAGACCTAATGCTATTACAATGACTACTCTCATAATATATCCATGAAGTACATCACTTATTAGGACTTTATCCTAACTTGCTACCACACACTCTTGAAGCGGGAATCGCCATAAATACTCCGTCACACCATTACGGGCGCCCGTCCAAGTTGTAGCTTTGTATACTATTGCTTCATTTCTTAAATGTATGACCCTTTGGTGTATCTATCGTGACTCCTTAATGTAAGATAATGGTGGTAGATCTTGATAACCCTAGGAATGGGTTAACACAGTGTTGTTGTGCATATGTTGTGTGTGTGTGTATGTCATGCTTACGTTTTTTGTGTATGTCATTCTAACTAATGCCACGTAGATGGAGAGGAGCATCCATTGCTTCAGATTTGCGAGACCATCTTAGATGGAAATGGCTCTATTATTGTCATCGGTACTGTGTATCAAGTGGCAACCATGATAGCTCGTACCGAGCATTCTGGCTTCTCCTTGGACACCTTGGTGAATGTGCAATGTACAATGCAAATTGGAAGAGTCTTTGAATAAGAGGTAAGCAACACTAACCATATAGGTTTCCATTGAGCATCACTTTTTGCTACAAAAAATCATCTCATACTCAGCCACACCAGTTTATAATGTACATTAAAGATGGGTCCCTATGCATGTGCTTCAACAACAAGGATACTATGATGGTAATCCCATCATATGGTTGCCAAAATCAAACAACGTGAAGAAAGCCTCACCACCAACCACAGGTATCAACCCCAACAGCTTCACCTAAAGTTTGATAAGAATGGAGGCCCAAGCAACACCAAGCAAGTCACTCAACCACTCTCATGCATTGAGAACCTACACAAGAGCTTGTGTGTTCAAATAACCCCAATGGTAACCAACTAGCAGTCTTACCTACTGCCTCGACAACATTTGAGCTAACAATTTCAGAATCAATTCCCACGTCTACAACATAGACTTATGAGCGCATCATCAAAGAAAAACTCACAATGCTCTTTTCACCCCTTTGGATATGAAGTGTAAGTGCAGAAGCTATGTAGAAAACATAAGAACCTATTATCTCAAAAAGGAGAATAGCCACAAGAACCTGTTGTTCACAAGGTTGTAACAAAAAACACACACACACACACACACACACACACACAAACACAAGAGAGTCACACATATGGCCTATCAAACAACTCCCAAGGATCTTAAATAGCCTTTCCATTTTTGTTAAGCTTATAACTTACTATTCTTTTGGTTATGATAATGTAGCAGCTGCTCCATGAGTATATATCCATATTCATGCGCTTGAGGACATTTCACCAAAGCCTCACCATCGACAACTTCTAGGTACATCTCTAGATGGGGGGGGATGATGGGTGTGCGAAAGCCTAGTCAATGGTACAACCTATTGCTTGGAAATTTCCTTCGAATTCCAAGCCTCTCCGAATGATGCTACCATCTTCACAAATAAATGATCTTAAATCCTTAGTGAACATATCTATATTAGCCTCGCAAGTCAACACAATTCTTTCAACCTCGCCATCAAGTGGCTACTTCAACACCACAGAGCAGTCTATTTGACTCAATTCTTGTACTTCATGTCTATCTGCTTCATAAGAGCACTTAAATATACATAAAAACATAAAAAACACATGGGCAGTAGAAAACATGAACATGTCCTACTTAACAACATTTGACAAGAATCCTGCCACACAAAGGGACACCATCGAAGGCCAATTTGTTCAAATGATGAATGTCGCTTCAATGAATCAAATGAGGAATTGCGAATCACCATCTCATTCTAATGATTATGTCTACGTTCCTCCGGATCCTTCCCTCTCTTCTCTCCCATTATTAACATCTCTTAGCATCCCCACTAACACAAATCACATGTAACCTTACTTACGATTGCCAAAAACAATGTGAGCAACAAACCCTTAAAAAAACGTTACACAAATATAAAAATGCAATCATTTGCAAAAAACTCCACCCCCACCTCGTTAGGAATTCCCAATAAACCACTTACATTTTTATTCACTAACTAACCTTTCTCATTCCTTCCGGATGGAAAAAGACCATTGAACGTCACACAACATCAAAGCCATCGACAAATCTTGTCCATTCTCCCCACTCAAAGGTCTTCAACTTGATCACGAGGACGTGATCGCCATCTCAAGAAGGGGGGATGTTAACCCATTCCTAGGGTTAACAAGATCTACCGCCATTATCTTACATTAAGGAGTCCCGATAGATGCACCAAAGGGTCATACATTCAAGATATAAAGTAATAGTGTCCAAAGATACAACTTGGATGGGTGCCCATAATGGTGTGATGGAGTATTTATGGCAATTCTCGCTTTAAAAGCGTGTGGTAGCAAGTTAGGATGAAGTCCTAAGTGATGTACTTCATGGATACATATGAGAGTAGTCATTGTAATAGCATTAGGCCTCTTATGAGTCTAAAATTCCCGAACGACCACAGTTTAAGTGAGTGTGAACACTTATGGCTATGTATATAAGTGAATCTCTCTCATAATACAACATACTCTCCCATTGTAAAATTGAGTCTTGCTCTTGCTAATCCTCTTGCTAATCTCTCATCCCAATGCATGCTAGTGAGTGTGTGTGAGTGAAGTGAGATGAGAAGAGGGACAAGTACCCGTAGTACAATGCCGGCGGTGTGACAACACTCGCTGGGAGGCGTGGTGGAATTGCTTCTCCAAGGAGTTGTAGAGCTTGGAGACCTTGAGGGTTACAAGCTTGGCCATTGGGAAGATCTTGATGACAGTTGCGGTTCACAAGGTAATCTCTTGTTGGATGTGTTTAAAGGGGTTTTAGGGTGAGCCATAATAAACACTTAAGGTCTTAATGAAGGGAAAATAATCTCATCACTCACATGTGCAGAGATTCCATGGTGGTGGGACAATGTCATTGGGGAAACCATAAATAGAATATCCTTTGGGCAGCCTCACTACAATACAATCACACATTGTGTTTGTGTTGACACCTTTATCATTAAAGGTCTTGTCTCCCATGTTAGCCTTCAGCAACATATCAAAGACATGTTCTAGCTCTGGTGGACACTGCTGGTTCAGAAGAACGACCTATCCTCAAAGGATCCCCAACACATGCCATCATCTTTGTAGAATAATGTCCTGCCACACCATGTTGAGTAGAGTTATACATCAATTGTTATTACAGGATATAAAAGACACACCTTTACAATTGTTATTACAGGATATAGAATAATGTCCTGCCACACCATGTTGAGTAGAGTTATACATCAATTGTTATTACAGGATATAAAAGACACACCTTTACAATCATTTCACATGTGGTCACAAATGATTATTACACTTGTTAATACCGAGGCTTCTATAACGGTAGAGGAACTAGCACTTTGATGTTCACTGGAAGCACCGAGGACTATTGTCGTGGTATGATGGGACACTCCTACAAAGCCTACATTTTGTAAGTGTATGCACCACACAAATACTTTACATCATCATTACCATACCTAGAAAATTCATTTGGATTGGAGTTAGGTCACCCAGGCTAGGTGGATGAATTGTTCACAAATGGTGCATTTGGCGCTTCACCTCTTGCCAACCTTATCTTCTGAATCCATAACTTAATCTATGTTAGTATGCAAACAATGTAACAATAATACCAATGAACCATAAGTAAAAGAGTGCCCTGCTTCTGTTGTTGCATGACCAACTTCGTCAACTTTTGGGGTTGCCTCAATCTTGTGTGTGCTATCATCAGAATCGCTTTCATCATATTCTGATGGAGAGGTATTAGAGTCGTCCTCTTCTTGTAGTGACTTTCCTTTTCCCTTTCCCTTTGTTGCATCCTTTTTTGGAACTTTTTCCCCTTCATCATTATTATCCTCTCCATCATCATCATCCTCTCCATCATCATCATCCTTTTCATCTTCATCATCCCCTTCATCTTTCATAAGACCTTTACCTTTGCCTTGAACATGTGATTTGTCATGTAGACTTCTAGGCTTCATAATAGAATTCACCATTCGAAAAGATATAAGAAAAAATATTTAACTTAAAGTGAAATATCTAATTGTATAGTTCATACCATGGTTGATTGCTTTACTTTACAAGCTTGAGTATACATCTCCTTCTCGCTCTTGGGAAATTTGCCACTTGGAAAGTCAAAGAACAATGGGCATCTCTTGTATATCTCTGCATCCCAAAGGTCTTGAAGTTGCTGTTGTGTATACATAGTGCTTTCATGTTTTGGATTTCTTCGTTCTTTTAAGATTGTAGGCACATTTGCAATAGATCTCTCGGCATGGCACTTACAAATCCATCTACACATTATTACATCCGTTCAGTTTACAAATATAAGAGTACAACCAAGTAGTAAGTACGCTTTATGGAATGTTACACACCTGACAACATGCTTGGTAGCCTTGACGACAGCATGGTTTGAAGCTACCACACCTTGTTTCTTTAGGGATCCCACCATTTCCTCGAACAGCTTCCCAAAATACACTCTTAAGATCGGCGAGGTCATCGAGGAATGTATTTAGAAAAATTACCTTGTACTTTTTTTATATTTCTACAAGGACGGTTACACCCTGCGCTTCAATCTCATACCATATGACTTCTCTTCGAAGCCAATCCCTAAATAAACTTGCATTTGCTACATTGCCATTGAAATTGTTATTCAAACAAAATAGAGTACTTTGTAAATATTGAGAAGATAGAAAAAGTAATTATTACATACTTTTAGGGATTTGTGAATCCTTCAGCCTCTGCAAATTGCCATCAATCAAAATATCCAAAAGTTGTGCTTTGTGGTCATTTGGCAACGAGCTAGCTACCAACGTGTATAGCCTATCGTTTGTCAAATAATCTGATTTCTTGTCCCAATTAACTTGCACTAGTTGTCTGCAACACAACACCATAATTAAACCACAATATTAAAACCATAAATGTTGTTGCTTACGAAATAGACAGAGGAAATAGTGTAGGATTTCTGACTCAAAGAAACCTTTCCCTTATGTAGGGTTTGCAATCACCGCGCTAACCGCCTTGTAGCATGCCTCCACTTGCTTTCATCTTTATAAAATGTTGTTCTCCATCTCTCTTTAAACTCTTGTACAGACAAACTATCTACTAGTGGGTCAATATCTCGGGTGGCCTATGAGGTACTTGTGAGGTGAAAAAAAGAAGAAACGACCACTGCCTCTATAGCCCTTCACCTCCCAAACTTGGAAACACACACACGAATGGGGGCACCACTAGCCCACCGGTTGGAACACTTCTCTCAGTTCACCACACCACCCACGCCAGAAAGACAGCACAAAACAGGGACACCATAAACAAAGCAAACACCCAGCAATATATTTCCAGAAAACACTTCATACAAGCTTCTACCGACACAGAAGCCTTACTCACACAACTTACAAACACTCAGGCCTGGATTTACTGCCAAGGGAACTCCACCACGGCCACACCACCTCAGGAATTACGACCTTGTGTCTGACGACCAAGCCTCCAGCCACAAACACATTAACACTCTAACCTGTTCACTGCCGAGGATACACCACATCCTCAATCACCGTGAACCTCTCGCCTGCACGCTGTGCCAATCACACCAGAAAGAACCCGGCCACTTCTCTCTTTAGAGGGCGCCCCACCAGCTAACCCTCAACTCTCTCTGCAGCCCATCACTTCTGTGTGTGTCGTCAGCACCAGCTACCCAAACATCTCTCTCTTTCTCTCTCTCTCTCTCTCTCTCTATGCTGATCCTCTGCCAGCCACTTCCTCACTTCCTCTGCAATGCTACCGGCCCCACCAGCCCTCGTAGCAACACCTGTCTCTCTCTCTGCTTCACTCGGCACCCGCTCACGCTGTCCACTGTCGGCTTTAGCTTCCGGTCTTCAGCATCTACCCTTGCTTTCACATCCGGCTTCACCTAGCGGCCCACACCAGCCACATTCTTTGTGCCAACACCCCTCTAGGCGGCTCCCCAACAGCTCTGTGCCAGCATCTCCTTCGCATCCTCTACTCACACCTACTCTCTACCTAGCCACGCTAGCCTTTTGACTCCACACCACCTCAAAGGCGGCAGCTCCCTTCTTTGTGTGCCTTTGCGGCAGCTGAATGACCCGAGCCCACATGTGGCCTCACCTTGCGCCAGTCAGCTGCGCACCTGCATGCCCAAAACCAAGGCGGCTTCCTCTCTAGCCGCCACCCTGACTGCCAAAACAAAAACAACACGGCCCAACTCTGAGGCCAGTTCGTCTCGCGAGCTCTCTGGCTCCTGTTCATCAAGGCTAGCAACTTCCCACACATCATCCTCAAGCACAATACTCTCCTCACAACGCTCTTCATCAGCCAAATCTACATGCATACCTTCTTGAGTGTTGCCAACCCCCCTGGTATCATTGTCCAAAGACTCCCCAGCATATAATGCATGAGATGGAAAAATATCCTCATCATCCATCGCAGGTACCAGACCATCATCAAGCTGTCCAAGAAAATCCATAATAATAGGATCTTCCTCCACGCTCTCCACATCCGCATTGCAAACTATCTTCACTTCATCACAAGTCTCTACCCCATCCTTCTCCCTAGTAGAATCTAACAAAGAATCATCCTCAAAGCATTCTGTATCCAACTCCTCTTCCATCTTATCATCAGCCAATCCCAAGGCATCATCCTCTTTGCTTCCATGTGCATGCATGTCATCCAGATCACTGTCAAGTATAGCTATGATGTCCAAATCCAAAGAAGAATCCACTGACAACTCCTCATCTGCAAAAGTTTCAAACCTTGACCCAGATTCCTCATCCTGCTTTTCATCCTGCACCTTCACATGCTTTAAAGACTTTGGAAAAAAATCAGAAGGCACATAAAACATCCCCCTTTGTACCTGTATCGGCCTTTGAGGCTCCTGTCTAATCAAACTTTGCATAGGACTCTTATCCACCTCAACCAAATTTACCTGCTTATTGCAGACACAACACCTTCATACAGATAAATACCCATCTCCATCGGCTTCAAAACCTTGCCTTCCTTTTCCCTAGCAACCCTAACTGCATCATCAAATGACTTGCGATTCTTCAACTCAACCCTGACCCTCAAATGGGGTGACAAACCATCAATAAACAAGCACTTCTTCAAAAACATAGGAGGAACTTCCTGCTTCAATGTCATACACCACTTACTACACAAACATGTAAATACCTTCACAAAATCATCCAGTGATTGCCCATGTACCTGCTTCAAGATTCTTAACTCCTGCCAAAGCACACTAGAATCCTCCGCTTGCTGAAAATGCTCCAAAATGCCTTCTTTCAACTTGTCTAAGGTCAAAACACCATGTAGCTCACATGCCGCATCCTGTACTTCAAAATCCTTAAGCCAGCTTCGGGCATCTCCCTTCAAGAAAATCTTTATTAACCTCAAAACCTGCTCTTCATCTGTAACATGGTTGCTAATGCATGCCAACTCCATTTGCTCCAAAAAGTCACACATACTCATTCTTCCTGCCGTGAAATTCCGAATAAGACCACATCATGAAAACCTGTAACAACACCTGAGCTCTCCTCAGTGGAACATACGCCCTTCTAGGCAAAGAACAACACCAGAGTTATCCTCTGTGGAGGCACCAGAAGAATGCGAGGTGAAAAAAAGAAGAAAAGACCACTGCATCTATAGCCCTTCACCTCCCAAACTTGGAAAACACTAACACAACGGAGGCACCACCAGCCACCTGCTGGAACGCTTCTCACAATTCACCACACCACCCACGCCAGAAAGACAGCACAAAACAGGGGCACCATAGACAAAGCAAACACCCAGCAAATATATTTCCAGTCAAAACATTTCATACAAGCTTCTCCCGACACAAAAGCTTTACTCACACAACTTACAAACACTCAGGCTTGGATTTACTGCCAAGGGAATTCCACCACGGCCACACCACCTCAGGAATTGCAACCTTGCGTTTGACGACCAAGCCCTTGCAACCACAAACACATCAACACTTTGACTTGTCACTGCTGCCGAGGATACACCACATCCTCAATCACCGCGAACCTCTCGCTTGCTTGCTGTACCAACCACACCAGAAAGAACCCGGCCACTTTCTCTCTTCAGAGGGCGCCCCACCAGCTAACCCTCAACTCCTCTGCGACCCATCACTTCTGTGTGTATCGCCAACAGGCAGCTACCCAAACACCTCTCTCTCACTCTCTCTCTCTGTGCTGATCCTCTGCCAGCTACTTCCTCACTTCCTCGGGCAGCTTATCTGCAGTGCTACCGGCCCCACCAGCCAAGCAGCAACACCGTCCTTCTCTTCTCTGCCACTTCCTCTGCCACCACAGGCAGCTTCTCTGCAATGCTACCGGCCCCACCAGCCAAGCAGCCACACTGTCCTTCTCTTCTCTTCACTCGGCACCCGCTCACACTGTCCACTGTCGGCTTCACCTATGCGGCCCACACCAGCCCATGCTTTGCAAACCTGTCACCTTCCTTTGCTTCCATCCAGCTGCACCTGCAACTTGTCCACACCTCAAAGGTGGCCTCCCAACAGCTCTGCGCCAGCGTGTCCCCTTGCTCCAGTCATTGCCCTTCAGCACGCTTCCCTCTGCTCACACCTGCTCTCTGCCTAGCCACGCTAGCCTTTTGACTCCACACCACCTCAAAGGCGGCAACTCCCTTCTTCGTGGAAGAAAAGACCACTGCCTGTATAGCCCTTCACCTCCCAAACTTGGAAACACACACACGAACGGGGGCACCACCAGCCACCGGCTGGAACACTTCTCTCAGTTCACCACACCACCCACGCCAGAAAGACAGCACAAAACAGGGGCACCATAAACAAAGCAAACACCCAGCAATATATTTCCAGAAAACACTCCATACAAGCTTCTACCAACACAGATTCCTTACTCACACAACTTACAAACACTCAGGCCCGGATTTACTGCCAAGGGAATTCCACCACCACGGCCACACCACCTCAGGAATTACGACCTTGCGTCTGACGACCAAGCCTCCAGCCACAAACACATCAACACTCTGACCTGTCATCACTGCCGAGGATACACCACATCCTCAATCACCGCGAACCTCTCGCCTGCACACGCTATGCCAATCACACAAGAAAGAACCCGGCCACTTCTCTCTTCAGAGGGCGCCCCACCAGCTAACCCTTAACTCTCTCTACAACCCATCACTTCTGTGTGTGTCGTCAGCAGAGTAGCTACCCAAACATCTCTCTCTCTCTCTCTCTCTCTCTCTCTCTCTCTCTCTCTCTCTCTGTGTTGATCCTCTGCTAGCCACTTCCTCACTTCCTCTGCAATGCTACTGGCCCCACCAGCCCTCACAGCAACATCTGTCTCTCTCTCTGCTTCACTCGACACCCGCTCACGCTGTCCACTGTCGGCTTCAGCTTCCGGTCTTCAGCATTTGCCCTTGCTTTCACATTTGGCTTCACCTAGCGGCCCACACCAGCCACATTCTTTGTGCCATCTAAGCGGCTCCCCAACAGCTTTGCGCCAGCATCTCCTTTGCATCCTCTGCTCACACCTACTCTCTGCCTAGCCACGCTAGCCTTTTGACTCCACACCACCTCAAAGGCGGCAGCTCCCTTCTTCGTGTGCCTTCGCAGGTAGCTGAATAACCCGAGCCCCACCTGTGGCCTCACCTTGCGCCAGTCAGCTGCGCACCTGCATGCCCAAAACCAAGGCGGCTTCCTCTCTAGCCGCCACCTTGACTGCCAAAACAAAAACAACATGGCCCAACTCTGAGGCCAGTCCGTCTCGCGAGCTCTCTCTCCAGGGCGCTTCTCTCCTCTAGTGGTCTTCTCTGCGCTGCACGCCAGCAGCACCTTCAACGCCGTCTTCACTGCTCTTCACAAGGGAGGCCCCCAGCCTCTAGTTGCAGCCCGACAACTCCTCCACGCCATTCTTCTCTACAAATCAATCAGAGCCCCCACCTTCTACAAGGCGGCACACCTTTTCTTCTTCAGTTGTGCATCACCCGCCAACTTCTTCTTTGCCAACCTTCTGGAGCTCCTCGCTGGCAGCTACATAAATAGCCATGTGGCCTTTGCTTTAGTTGGCCATGTTTATATGTATTATTTTTTATTTTGTTTAAAGCCCAATGTGATGGCTACCATCACTCTTTCCACACCAATGCTCAAGGCAACACCGGCCCCTTTATCTTTAATTGCCCATGCCTCGAGATGCAACCTTCCAGTGCCCATTCATACTTGGGGACGCGTACACACATTTCAAGCTACCAAGTGGCTGATGTCATCTCTAGCAGACCTCCAGTAGACCACGCTTCGAACACAATCTGTACAAGCCCAAAACAAATCCATCCACCCTGTACACCTGCCAAGGCATTCCAAACAAAGCTCTTCACACACGCCATGCATCCATATATACACAGGCCCAAAACATCTTTCAAAAAAACGCCTGACAGTACTCATCCTATTATTCATGAATTGTAACATTAGTGGATGATATGCAAATGTTTATCATATATTGTAAGTGTCTAAAGATTGAAGGTTTACTTTTGGAATACTATTTGGGAAATTTTAAAAGCTCACAATTATACCAAGAGGGGTGGCCCTTTTTTTGTGTCAAGGCATGCTTGTCCATCCATGCCTTGTTCATCTCTCTAGTGTGTTTCATAATTGCCCACTTTATTCATCCTATGGTAACAAAATTTAAGATTATGCTGAAAGATTGAAGCATAGTATGCCAAATATTCCTAATTCAAAGAGTCCTAAAATATATATTCTCTTACCTATTTGAGCAATCACTGTGAGAACCTCCCCCTCTGTTATGTGCACATTATATGTGCATATACTAGGCATGTGAACATGGGAGCATGGGAACATGCTCTAGTGGGGCAAAGGTTAGGTCTAACCTTGGGTTGAGGTTAGGGTCAGGCAACTAAGGGTCACACATGGAAATGGAGAGTCAAGAGTCACTTGAAGGCCCTCCTATATAATAGGGGCATGGGATAGGGGCATGGGGCACACTCAAGGGATTCTCTCTTGTGTAGAGCATTGTGTCTACTCTCTTGCCATTTTTCAAGTTAGAGCTAAGTGCTGCTGGAGTGAAGTCATATCTCTTGGTGGTATGGGACACTAAGGTAAGATATGTGATACTTCATTGTATTTATGTGTGCACCTTTGGGCTCTGTGGTGGTTGGGTGGATGAGTATATGCCTGGTTCATGCATGGTTATTAGCTAGAGAGATCTTTAGGGTTTTAACAGTGGTATCAGAGCGGTCTCTAGTTAATTTTTGATGTTTTTCTCCTTTTATTTTTCTCTCATTATTTCAAATTTTTTTAAGCATTTTTAAAGTAAATTTTAAATATTTACTAAGAAAAAAATATTATTTTTTGGTTTATTTGGTGGTCTATGTGTTGGGAACGTCAATATGGTGGTTGGAACGCGGTGCTTCTTGACTTGGATGACGTATCGACGTTGTGGGGAAATTTCGTGAGTGGAAATGCTATTTTTTTAAAATTTTTATGGGTTAAATAAGCATTTATGATTTTTTTTACCAAAGTAGCACATATGATAATGTGGATATTTTCTAAAAAAGGATTCCTCTACATCTTAAATAAATTTAGGAAATTGTTTCTAATTTTTAGGACATTGTTTGAGCATTTTATGGTTAAAAAAAGAATTTTTATTGCATTTTTTAAGGGCCATGCTATAAAATATCTGCCGATTATCTAGTAAAATGCAATAGGGGGCAACATGTCAATGTATCAGGTTCTCTCCCGTGTGCGTGGCATTTTTCCATCTATCAAATCCGAGTTTTCCTTCATGTTCTTCTCCCTCGTGTGAACACCTCTTAGGTGGAGTAGATTTGATTAATATTAATCATAACTAGTATTAATAATGATTAGTTAAAAAATAGAATTAAGGCTTTACTCACATAGAGTGGAGAAGAAACATTGAAGGAATAGAGAGTGGAGATGGAGGAGTAGGGGAGTGAGCTCTATGCTCCTCTCCCCTCTCTCTCTCTCTCTCTCAATCGTGCGCACTAGGGGGGGGGGCTTTTTTCTGCAAGTTGCCAGCGCACAGGCCCCCTGGTTTCCTTCAAAAAAAAATTGAATTAAGCTTTAAAAAAAATCTTAGTTAAAAGATTTATTAGTTTTTAATTAAAGGTTAATTAAACTTTAATTAAAGCTTTAAAAAAGAGAAAAAAAGTCTTCTTATTCGTGATTTAAAAAAATCATGTTGAGCCTATTGACCTTTGGGATCTTTTATAAAAAAAACCTTTCATATACCGAAGTTTTTTGTCTTTTCATTTTCCCGTGACCCTTGACTTTCTGTATTCCAGGATGACCTTTCGGGTTTCAAATTGTTCGACTGTTCATATTCTAATGCGGTTCGGGGTGCATTAAAAATTTTTAAAAATTCATGGAAAATTAGACAAAGGTTATTTTAAATTTTTGGAATATCCGAGTTTGGTGACTGGGATGTGGTGTGTCCATTTGGGTGCCCATGACTGTTTAAATTCCTTAAAAAATCTTTTTTTTTGCATAGAAAATTAGTAAATTCATTAAAATTACAAATTTTAATTGGATTTGAGAATTGTTAGGTGGAATTGAAAAATTTGTGTTTGATGGGATGCTCGGGGTAATTTTTTTAATAATTACCAAAATTTAGAAAAATTCTAGAAATTATTTTACAAATCCTAAAAATTGGTATTTTTAAAATATCAATTATATTTTGGAAAATCTTAGAAATTTAAATTTTTGAAATATCAATTATGTTTTGGCAAATTGTATTGCTAAAAGTTTCTAGAAGAATTTAGATTTGGAGTGCCATAAGATAGAATTTGGTGGATTTCAAAATTAGTAAATTTTGAGGCCCTAGAAAAATAGAGAAAATTAGGAAAAAATCATGATAATTCTTTTTTCTCGAGAATTTAATATTTTTGGGGGCTATCTAGTGTTGAAGTATGTTTCTTATGTGCTGACATTAGGTAGATGTGGATTATTTATGTATAATTAATGCAAGTGTGCCTCATATTTGTAGTTATTTCCGTTTGGTTAATTCTAGATGGTGTTTTCATGATTTTTTACTGTTGTTTAGCCACCAAATGCTGATTAAAGCATTTTTTCTTATGTGCAGTCAGTTCTAGCAAATTGATTGGCTATATCATTTTGGTTGAAAGAGGGCAAGTGAAGTTGAATTCGATTGAATCGTGATTTTTTGAAGAACTTTATTACCATGGCTCATATTGACTTCTCAATCAATGATAATGTCGATGAGATGAGTGATCATCCTAACTTGGGTAGGGAAGATCTAAAATTTCAAGCTGAAGAAGAGGAGGTTGTTGGAAAGAGTGATTTTTTGGAAGTGACAGAGCATCTTGAGGCAATTATTGCCAAATGTCATGATGAGATGTGAGTCAAATTAGACCAAGTAAGTCTCCTTGGGGTGCACCAGTTCTCCTGGTTAAGAAAAAAGATCAAGGTACGTGGCGGATGTGTATTGATTACAAATGTCTTAACAAAGTTACAATTAAAAACAAATACCCATTGCTTAAACCAAACAATCTTATTGATAGGTTGCAAGGAGTTAAGTATTTCACAAAGCTTGATTTGTGAATCGGTTATCATTAGATCTGTATTGCAAAGGAAGATGTTCCTAAAACTGCTTTTAGGACACGTTATGGCCATTATGAATTTTTAGTGTTACCCTTTGGTCTCACTAATGTACCAGCAACTTTCCAACAGATGATGAATGATATATTTTAGGATCTGTTAGGAAAATACGTGGTGGTTCTCTTAGATAATATTTTATTATACAATAAAACTTTGGATGAGCATGAGAATTATCTTAAAGAGGTTCTAGGAAGGCTCAGGAAGGAGAAACTGTATTGTAGATTATCTAAGTGTGAATTCTTCAAGAAGGAATTGTTATACTTAGGTCATAAGATCTTTTGAGATGGCTTAAGTATAGATTTGGATCAAATCCAAAAGGTTTTGGAATGGCTAATTCCGCATATGGCCAAGTAGTTAAGATCTTTCTTAGGTTTCGTGGTATTTCTTTGAAAATCTATCAAGGATTATTTGAAGTTGACAGTGCCTTTTACCAACCCTCTTAAGGGTAAAAATAAGAAGTCCAATTCTCCGATTGAGTGGAATGAGAAGCTACAAGGAACTTTTGATACTTTGAAAAATAAAGTTCGAGATGCTCTTGTGTTAGCCTTGCCAGATTCTAGAAAGCCTTACATCGTTGAGATTGATGCTAGTGATTTTGTGGTAGGCATAGCTTTGTTCCAGTGTGGGAAGCTTGTGGCCTTCGAGAGTAAGAAATTGAACGATGCACAGACAAGATACCTAGTTCAGGAGAAAGAGTTGTATGCAATTATTTATGTTTTAAAGGCATGAAGATAGTATCTCTACGGGTCTCAATTTATGGTCTTGATTGATCATTAGTCTTTGTAGTTCATTTGTGATCAACCAGATGTGAAAGGTAGAAAGGCTAGATGGGTTGAATTAATGCAAGACTTTGATTTTAGATTAAATATAAAAAAACTAGCTTTCTTGAATAGCATTGCTGATATGTTGAGTTGAATTGGTAAAGTTAATGAACTTAGCTTCACGAAAATTACTTCTAACTTGTACGATTCACTCAAGGGAAAATGCAGCACATATATTTTCTTTGGAAAATATTAGAATTTGGTAAAATCGAGATCCAACTCTGAGGCAGATCAAAACCTAGTGAATCAAGGAAAAGCCAACCAATTTTCTATTGGGAATGGTCTTTTATTTTGAAATGATAAGGTTTGCATATCGGATGTGCCAAAAATTAAACTGAGGATCCTATTTGAGTGTCATGATGCACCATCGGCAGGACATTCGGGCATACAACGTACCTTGGCTTTGGTTAGAAGGACTTTTTATTTGCAAAAAATGAAGGATTTTGTTCACAATTATGTGGTCAAATGTCATCAGTGTCAGATTAGTAAGGCAGAGCATCTTAAATCTGCTAGGTTATTATATCCCTGGATATTCCATCTCGAAAGTGAAAAATTATTTCCATGGATTTCATTACGGGACTTCCACGTACCAGCAGGGGTCACGATGCCATTTGGGTAGTCATGGGATAGATTGACAAAGATGGCTAGGTTTTTACAGTTAAAGCTTCGGAATTGGCTTAGCAATTTGTTCAAAAACTATTTAGATTGTATGGTCTACCTTCTGATATTGTGAGCGATCAGAACTCTAAGTTCACAACTCATTTTTGGTAGAAAGTTTTCAAGAAATTGGAAACTACTTTGAGTATAAGTTTCTCTGATCACCCATAGTCCGATGGGCAAATAGAGTGTGTGAATCAGATTGTAGAGGATAGGCTTCGTGCATATGTATCTGGAAAACCATCGAGTTGGGAAAAATATATTCCAATGATGAAATTTGCCTATAACAGTTCTAAGTGCACTCGACTACTAGTTATAGTCCGTTCATGCTTATGTATGGGTATCAACCCAGGGCACCTGTTGATGTTGGTCTTAAGGACGTTGAGCTTGATGCATGGCAGGATTTCTTATGTGCCATATGGAGGAAATGTTGACCGAAGCTCAGGATTCTATCAAGAGTGCTCAAGATAGAGCATGGTTTTATGCTGATACGGGACGCTCACCTCAGTCTTTTGAGCCAGAAGCATTGGTTTATTTGAAAGTTCCTAAATATTCTCAGACTTTGTCAACATGTGTAAGATTCCTCCCTCCAGCTTTTGAGGTGTGGAGGTGTAAGAACCTCCCCTTCTGATCTTATAATTATTCCCCTCTGAAATAAAAGAAAGATCCTATTTTACCCTGTTTTGGCTTGGAGAGAAAATGTCTAGAGGGAGGTAATTCAAAATTGAGATATTTTTAGATATAAAAATCCTCCTAGTGTCAAAAATGGTTTCCCCTGAAATAGAAATTCAAAAAGAACTTTCCAATGTGCAATTGGAATTAATTAAAAATAGGTAAAAAGGACCTTAACCTAAGGATCCAGATTAGAAATTTTTGAATTATGGTCTAATTAAGGTTCCTATGGACCAATAAGATTAATCCAAACGTAGGGAGGAGATAAATTGAAGAATAAAAGAAAAACCCCCCAAAAATGAGTAAATGCTCACATAAGATGAAGAGTTGACTGAGTACAAGGTTTATTAGTTAAAAATTAAGAGATATTTAGAGGAAATGATGAATTTTTGACATCTCAATGTGGGGATCTCCCCTCATGAAGGAGGCACCTATTTCACATGTGTGGAGGAGTTTCAAACTAAAAAATAATGAGATAATTTCATCTCTCCTCTCTCCTGTTTTAACTAGATCCAAAAAATAAAGCTAATCTTACCTAAAAATGATCAAAAATTGACCAAACTGATATGAAAAATTATAGAATCAGTTTGCTTGGTTAGAGGCTCACTTTTTCCTATAAATAGAAGCCTCCCCCTTTGTAAAAGCTTAATGGTGTTTATGGATTATTACTCTACTCCTACCCAAAGCCATTTACATTGAATTTTCTTGATAATTCAATTGTTTTTGGCTTAATCCTCTCCAAAGTAATTGGTGGCCACTCTTGCTTCAAACAAGAGTAGAACCCTCAATCCCTCAAGCCAAAGGAAAGCTTACAACTCCATGTAAGCTAAATTTTCTTACTTTTTAATTTTAAATCTATGGTTTTCTTGATTTTCTTGTTTTATAGTTGATTGAAGTAAATTCTAATGCTATGCCTTGATAAAAAGGGCACCCCCTTCTCTTCTTTACAATTCAGCCCTTCTTTATCCTAGAATGATTAACAAAAAGATTAATTAAACTTTTCTTATTGTTTACTCTCTTGGAAATTAAAAATTGTGTAGATTAGAGTCCTTTACATCTAATTGGGGTTACTTTAAGTTGAAAATAGAATAATAAAAATGAGAAATGGTCAGCCATACAAAGGAGGTTATGGCAAAATTCTCTAGAATTTTGTGGAAAAGAAAGTTTATTTTTATGTTATTCCAAAAGAGTAATTCCCATAGTTTGTGCATTCTAAAAGAAATAATCTAATTTACTCCATGTACATATTCACCTATGAATATGCATGGATATCACTGATATTAATTATTAAAATTAATATCAGTGATATCCATGCACATATTCACCTATGAATATGCATGGATATCACTGATATTAATTATTAAAATTAATTTCTATGCATAGGAAGATGCATAATGGAAATTATTTATTATAAAAGTGTTATTTTTATTGAATTTAATTTTATGCATAGAAAGATGCATAAATGATTTATTTTTATTTCAAAAGTGTTATTCTCATTAAAATTGATTTTTTGCATAAAAAGATGCATAAAGGATTTATTTTTATTTCAAAAGTGTTATCCTCATTAAAATTGATTTTTTTGCATAAAAAGATGCATAAAGGATTTATTTTTATTTCAAAAGTGTTATTCTCATTAAAATTAATTTTATGCATAGAAAGATGCATAAAGGATTTATTTTTATTTCAAAAGTGTTATTCTCATTAATATTTATTTTATGCATAGAACGATGTATAAAGGATTTATTTTTATTTCAAAAGTGTTATTCTCTCACATATACATTCACATCCATTCTTCACATACATAACCACATCCATTCTTCACTTATACATTCACATCCATTTTCATCACATATCATCCACTCATATCCCATATCATTCATTTACATCTTAATTTACATGACATCACATCTCATCCATTCATTCACATCTATCTGATTCACATCACATCTCGTCACATCTATTCACCTCACATCTTATCACCTCTATTCACATCACATCCATCCATTCATTCACATCTATCGGATTCTCATCACATCTCATTATATCTATTCACCTCACATCTCATCACCTCTATTCACATCACATCCATCCATTCATTCACACTTATTTGATTCTCATCACATCTCATTACATCTATTCACCTCACATCTCATCACCTCTATTCGCATCATATCCATCCATCCATTCACATCTATCTGATTCTCATCACATCTCATTACATCTATTCACCTCACATCTCATCACCTTTATTCGCATCATATCCATCCATCCATTCATTCACACCTATCTGATTCTCATCACATCTCATTACATCTATTCACCTCACATCTCATCACCTCTATTCACATCACATCCATCCATCCATTCATTCACACCTATCTGATTCTCATCACATCTCATTACATCTATTCATAGAATTTAAACAAAGAATTTAAGAGAATTTTAATTTTGATATAAAGATTCTTTACGCATCTATTTATGCATAAAAATCAACTTCAGTGGGAATAACACTTTTATAAAAATCATTTTATGCATCTATTTATGCATAAAAATCAACTTCAGTGGGAATAACAGTTTTATAAAAATCCTTTTATGCATCTATTTATGCATAAAAATCAACTTTAGAATGGATGCGAATGTGTATGTGAAAGAATGGATGTGGATATGTATGTGAAGAATGGATGTGGATGTATGTGAAAGAATGGATGTGGATATGTATGTGAAGAATGGATGTGGATGTATGAATGGATGTGGATGTGGATGTGAAAGAATGTGATGTGATGTGACATGAATATATGTGGATGTGAAGTGATAGATATAAATGTATGAATAGATGTGGGTAATCATACATGTGAACGATTGGATGGATGTGGATGAATGAGATGAGATGTGTATGAATGAGATATGATGTGAATGATGGATGTGGATATGTATGTGAAGAATGGATGTGGATGTATGTGAAAGAATGGATGTGGATATGTATGTGAAGAATGGATGTGGATGTATGAATGGATGTGGATGTGTATGTGAAAGAATGTGATGTGGATGTGTATGTGAAAGAATGTGATGTGATGTGACATGAATATATGTGGATGTGAAGTGATAGATATGAATGTATGAATAGATGTGGGTAATCATACATGTGAACGATTGGATGGATGCGGATGAATGAGATATGATGTGAATGAATGAGATATGATTGGACGGATGTGAATGAATGAGATGAGATGTGTATGAATGAGATATGATGTGGATAGATGTGATGTTATGTTATGTATGTGATGGGATGGTGATGAGAATGAATATGATGGATATGAGTGAATGTGATGTGAATCAGGATGTGAATAAATGAGATGTGATGTCATGTGAATCGGGATAGATGTGAATTATTAAGATGTGAGGTAAAATGGATGTGATGTGATGTGATGTGGATCGGGGTAGTTATGAATGGAGAGCTTCCGGTATGGTGGATAAGGGACCAAGGAAGCGGCCTATGAGTGAAGCGCTAGGTGACCTGTGAAGGATCCTGGAGGGTACTGACCATACAGTGCTCGGGCTCTGGGTCGCCGAAGATACCCACACGTGTATCGTGGAAGATACTGGAACAAGGAGTAAGAGTTGTTTTCTGAATTCGGGCATGGATCTCGTTGATTGACCCTGCTGGTCCTCAACGGATGAGTCCATAGCTCTTTTATATGGATCCGTTGGTTGATCTTGCTGATCTTCAACGGAGATTCCATTTTGATTTTTATAAGTGAAAATATTTCTGGTTACTTTGAGCTAGGAACTATCAAAAAGGCCCATGAGTGGACAGGTGGTGAGCGTTCTGGTTGCCAATGATGCCATAGGTACACCGATGAAGGAATGATCGGAAATTAGGACTCAACCGGAGATTTTGAGGATTATGATCAGTGACACTATGATTTCATTAAATGATTGTTTTAAAGACATCTGAATCTATGAAAAAGGCAATTTCATATTGGGTGTGTAAGTGGTGTGACTAGTTTTAAGTTTGCATGAATATCTGGCTAGGGGGCCTCGAAACTCTTTTCCCTGGTACTCGGGACAAAACCTAACCAAATTCTTAATCGAATCCCATCTCTAAAGTGGTTGGGCGGGGGTTTGATTTTTTTGCGAGCTTTATTTGGCGAGCTTTTTGGAGATAAGAGAGTTTTATGCGAGCTTGTAAGAAAAATGATACATTTTGGTGAGCTTTTATATAGTAAAGTATTTATGAAAGAGAAACAAATACATTCACATACATACATACATATATACATGCATATTCTCAAACACACCTACCTACCTACCTACCTACCTTCCTACATATATACATACATATATACATACATACATATACATTATGTTTGGATCTACATGCCATGTGTGTGAAACATCTGAAGGACAAAACCACATCATCTGAGCCTTTGGCCCTCCCGAACCAGGATGTCGTCGCCCGCTCTGAGTAGAAGCTAGGGGCAACAACTCCAATAGAGCTTCCCTGTATGTATTAGTTGCACTTAAGTCTTCCATCAATATTTGACTTTTGAGTTTAATGGGGTTCGTCTAATGGCCCACATTGTACATCCAACGGCCTCTTTCTTTACATGCATTTGTCCTTCGCTCATTGTGCCATAATGTTGTTTAGGCTCCTCATGTCCAACATCTTTGTTTCCTCCAGTCATTGGACTTTTTGGTCCTCCCCTTGAAGCGTGACTTGCTGCACTGTTTGTTCTAGATCTATCTCCAAAACTTACTCTTCTTGCTGTTCCTCAATTTTGACGATGTCTGCTCTGCATGACATAACCTGGACGATGTGAGCATTGGTCTACTTCCATTGTCCTCACCCTCTTCCATTGAATAGTCTCCTTATCTCCATGTAGAGGCCTTGATTCCTCATACATAGGAGTATTAGCCACTGTTTCATGGACCATGCGAGCCACTTGTGGTGGTGTCGGTCTTGACCTTGCTGCCACCCTGTCCAGCAACTTGCTCAAGCTTGGTCCCTCACCTTTGTGCTTCCCCATCTGATATGCATATTGCTTTGCACTTTGTAAAGCGTTTGCCATATCTGAAATGCACGCATCATACGAGCTAACCTTTTCCTTGTATCCTTCACCAGCAAGCCAACTCCCATGTACACTTTTAGATAAGTTTGTTCGAGGGGTTTGTGCTAAATCCACCGAGCTTAAGACCACCTGCACACAAGAGGTTTCATACATGAATTCACAAAATTGACTCCAATGCAAATACATCCATACAACATATCATTTCTCCATAAAATTTCTCACCCTTGACATGAGGTTGCCCCAATGTGCTATTCGTACTTCCCACCAACTCATCCACGTATCTATTAATGATAGTTTTTCCTCATGAACATATCCATTTCCCCACCACTCACGAATCTCTTTACTTTTTAAGAAAGTTGACTCCTTATTGGTTGCCAATCTCCATTCTTCACACAAGTCAATATGGTGTTGTCGACTTTCTGCCTTCACGCATTGTTTAGCATGCTTCATCAAACTTTGTTTCCAATGGAATAAGCACGTTCGCTCCCTGTCCTCCATAATGTTGTGCGGACCCCCATTGAAAACGGTCCTAACTGCACACCAACTTGACCCTGCTTCTTCAGCCATAAACCCATAGAAGTGTGCGGGTGCATAACCGCATTGCTCCATTGTGCTATTCAGCATTTCCCAAAATAGCACTCAATGGATTTTTGTATCCTCCTCCTTCATTTCGCATGTGGCAATTGTCAACACCTATTGAACACTATAGGATTTTGGAGAGAATTTTTTTCAATCAACTATCATTTCAAGGTAAATGAAAGAAAGGAAAAAATTGAAGTACGTAGTCTCACCTTGGGTTGTAAACATGACAAGCCATTGTTGACCAACCAGAAACTCGATGAGTGTGATCAAACAAAACCTAGGACTTTGACAAGTCACCTCCACTATCACACCGCATGCGATTCACCAAGTCCACGCTTGATGCTGGTCCTCGCAAAGATATCTTAAAGACATAACATTTGTCATCAAGGCCACCTTGTCCTGGGAAACGGCTACCTTGTATAAATGAATAGCGAGATCTTCTCTGTATAAGAAGGATGCTATCAAAGCCCTCTCCTGCCGGCATCAATTTTATTTTCTCCTGGGATACAATGCGTCCAAACCTAAAAAACATAATTTCACAATAAAGAGAGGACCGAATGTAGAAAAATGCATCCAAATATAATTAAGTTACAGAATGAATACTCACCTCTGGTTTTCCACAAGAGAACTCAACTCCTCCAAAAATTTGCAGAGCTCATGATCCCCAATACTTGTATAGGTAGCTCATCATTTTGATTCATCATGGAGGAAAATAGCATATCCTTCACAATATCCATATGTATTTTTCGAGGACTTGCACTTCTCTGGGCTTTCAACACTTGAGAAACAAACATTTTCACGTGCTCCAACATTGACCTTGAAGTTCCTGGCTGAACTGGATGTTCATGCAGCCCAGTGTGGAGCATCATTCTTGTAATAGTTGTGATACGAGGCATTACGTAATACACAACACATCTACACACTTGCACACAGTGTGCAGTTTTGCGACAAAAGTGGCAAACTATTTTAGTTTTCTCATCCTCTGTCAGAAGTCCAACTGCAATCTTTTTTGTCAGATGTCCATGAAAGAAGGTGTTTTTCTTGAGTTCTTTGTCTGGTTGTCCGTATCTATGAGAAATCTGTATCTAGTTACTCATCAGTAGCAAAGATTTCATTCTTCATGCGAAGGATATGTGGAAGCACCACCCTGCCACAAACAATCTCAAAAGGTGCTTTCCCAATGGTGGTGTGCACCATATTGTTATAAGCAAGCTCCACAAGAGACAAGTACTTCTCCCAATCTAATTTCCACTTAGCTGCATAGCATTTGAGCAAATCAAGTACAATTGCATTTGCAATTTCACTTTGCCCATCTGTCTAAGGATGACAAGCTGATGAAAAATTCAGCTTTGTGCCCATATTATCAAATAAAGCCCGCCAAAACAAACTTGTGGTTCTCGGATTCTGATCACCCACAATAGTCTTGGATATACCATGATGCTTGAAAATATGGGCCAAGAATATTCTCACCACGTGCTCAGGCTTAATATTCTTTCGCACAGGAATGAAATGAGCCTGCTTCCTAAACCTGTCAATGATAGTCCATACGGCATCATTCCCCTCTCGCGTTTTAGGCAAATCCATGGTAAAATCCATGGCCATGGACTCCCTGATCCGGAATAGGCAATGGTTGAAACAAACCAGGTGCCTTATGCTTGTTACGTGTATTCATCACATGCTCATCATCACTCACATGTTCAGCCATGATTGCAAACCACAAATTTATGCCAACACAACAATTCATGCGCTCGGAACGTTCTATCTACTACCCCCCAAAAAGAGGATTTACCATAGACTAGAGAACCGATGCTCCAATACCATTGTCACAATCTGAAAACCTATGCATAGAAAATCTTAATCCATGCATAACATAATGGCATAATACATAGGCATCTGGCAATACATAAACCTGGTTTGAAAACCACTGAAACACTAATATGAAAGCTTGCACAAGACACAACACTAGGGGCTGAAGTTAGCCTAGCACCCTCCGCCCCCCCCCCCCTCCCCCCCGTGAGGTATCTTTATTACCACAACAGAGTGTTCCAGTACAAGAGAACAAATGGCAGTGAGTAAGCACTCTACAGGGGCTGGCACCAGATACATGCAGAATATGATGAAAACAAGAAAAATAATTTGCCTAAGGCCTTGATCACAACCATACTCTAGTACGTGATCACACCCTCTAGCAATAGTGCTGTCCCAAATAACCAGCCATGAAAACCTTAGCTCTAGCCACTCAAAGGTTCCACCCTAGAGCCACAAGCCTCACGCAGGTTTAAATAATGTTTGCCTTCAATTTTGTCATGAAGAACCTTGCTGAATTTGACTCAACAGTGCTGTTTTATTGGCATATATGCTATGAGTTATGCCACATATGCTATGAGTAATGCCACATGTGAACATGGGTTAACCAAGGGCACTTTTATCCCTTTGGGTTTTTCCCCTTGGATATTACGTGTGAAAGGACACCACACTTATTTTGATTGTATTATGATATTGTGGAGTCAACTCCCTTGCTCCACACATCTTTGTACCTCATCTACTTTGAGTAGCAATATTCATCTCTCACTCTCTTGAGAGCTTGTTGCTATGTACCATCTTTGTGTGTGTGTGTCTTTGTTTCTCTGAAACCCTAACCCCCAACAATGGTATCAGAGCCTGCCTCTGCAGGTCCCTAGCCGTGGAGTACCCGACCCCCTCTTCCCTGCACGTTTCCATATGTCGAAACCAATACAATCCGTCCATTGCCTGGCGCTCTTGCTGCCCGTTTCAGCCTCCAAGAGGGGTGGAGTTAGCGGGGAGGGCTCCACCACCGCCTTGCCAGTCGACGGAGCTCGCAGCTCGCGAGGAGCCCCACGCAGAGAGCTTAGCCCCCCTTTTGGGCTCACGTGGCATAGGCCACAGATTTCAAAAATTTGGGTCCAACATCCATCGCTGTTAGCAGCTCCGACCGACATCCGTGCCAAGTGTCATTGCCAAAATTTGGATCCAATGTCCATCCTTGTAGTAGCAGCTGCGATCGGCATCGGTGCCAGGTGTCATCATCGTCCAGACGTCTACGCACCCGCCTGGCCTGCCACGTTGCCATCCAGCTGTCTTCGTGTGCCCCAAACTGCCATGTCACCATCTTCGCACCCTCGCTGGCCTGCCTCATCACCCAATTCCACCGCTCTGCTCGTCGTCGTCGCGTGCACAACCGGCTGCTCTGGTCAGCGAGTCTGCCTGCTCTAGTTCTAGTGCTCACCACACGTGGAGCCGTCGCGTGCACACCTGGCTGCTCTGGTCAGCGAGTCTGCCTGCTCTAGTTCTAGTGCTCACCACACGTGGAGCTTGCCTGCTCCGATTCTAGCTAGCTCCTGCACGTCACCTCCCCGCCTACTCCAGTCTACTCGCCATCAGCTGGCCACCTGTCATGTCAACAGTAGCAGAATGCTAGTCACCTAAACTGGCCAGCGACTCCCGCGCTAGTTGCCCCCCTTGCTTTCCACCACTCCAGGCTCCCGGCAGAGCCATCCCCAGGCTCTGTCGGGAGCCTGGAGTGGCTGGAGCAAGCAATGTATGTCACATTACAACATTTTTGGCTAGCAACAATTAGTGCATGGCCATGGATTATTTCATAAAATGTATGGACCTCTACTTCCTAAACATTCAGTTGCAAATCCTCATGTAGACCATGTTATGCCACTCCAGGCTCTCGACAGAGCCTGGGGATGGTCTGCCCCAGGCTCTGCCGGGAGCTTGGAGTGGCTGGAGCAAGCAATGTATGTTACATTACAACATTTTTGGCCAGCAACAATTAGTGCATGGCCATGGAGTATTTCATAAAATGTATGGACCTCTACTTCCTAAACATTCAGTTGCAAATCCTCATATAGACCATGTTATGCCACTCTAGGCTCTCGGCAGAGCCTGGGGATGGTCTGCGCTAGCGCAGAGCATCCCCAGGCTCTGCCGAGAGCTTGGAGTGGCCGGAGCAAGGGGGACGTAAGGAATTTCTAGGGCCAACATTTTTGTATATAGCCCAACATTTTCCTTTGAATTTCTAGGGCATACTATCATTATGGAAGCTTTTGGGTAACCTATTTTTTTGAAATATTTTTTCTGCTGTAGTCTACGAAGAAGGTCACGTGAAAACTAAATACCCAAACATAACCCAAGGAGAACCAAAAGTGCCCATGAACAAGCCGGGCCACTATTTTGGAAGCATATTTTGTGGGATTCAGGGTTAACAAAATCAAACAATTAGGACTAAATGAAATTCTTGAAAACTAAGCATATTCCCTAGTGGATAAAGGCTCTTAGTAGAAATCTAAGTGCATATCTAGCTATACCCTTTTTCTCTATAATCTAAATAAAATTTCACATAATATCCACGCAAGGCCTAAGTGTTTAGGGGAGATAAGAGAGTAAGCAAAAATAATACGAGGAATACAATTTTCATTAAAACTAAAGTAGCTTATCTTTTAGTGCAACCAAACTCAAATTATTTGCTTTACTAGAATTACCATGCATAGCTATTTATTATCAACATGGAAAGATTCACCACTAACATGATGTTGTCCATTCAAAATTAAGTACAATAGTCATAACCACCAGAGAGCATTAAAAAGACCCTATACAAAGATAAATATAAACTTGTCTGTAAATCTCGTCTCCTAGTAGCTAGTTTGTTTTACATTCAATTCATGATGATGCAAATTCATATTTGTGAAAAAAAACTTATGTGTGAACTTGTAAAATTTACTGCTTACACTCAATACATAATTGAAGACAAATTAGATGTGTTTGCATGCCATGTAGACCTTCAATTGACCAAAAAGGGCTATATGTGAGTAAGTGTCCCCTTTGTTCTCATGCCCCCCTCATGAGGAGTCACATCCTCATGCAAAACAAACCCCAAAATTCGCTCTCTAATTATGTAGATCTTAACTTCTTTATGATATTCTAAAAGCAACAAGATTCATTCCCAAAGTTGAATGGTCCAAAATCCAAAATCCAAGTGTGACAAAATAAGCTATTACGTAAAGTCCTCTAGCATGCCTTGTGCTGCCTTTTTTCCAAGTACTATTATTGAAGTTCCATAAGGAGCATTGGCTTGAGCCAAGTAACTTAGTTACGTAATCATTTTATTGGACTCTAGCCTTCTTATAGCCTAATTAGAATCATTTTCTCCTATCATTCATACATGCCACATTTGTGAATGCCTTTTTATCTTATTGAAGAGAGATTGAAGAAAGTTTCCTTTTATCGAATGGCCCCCTTTTTTGTCTCTATTTTAATACTTCATGTAAACTTCTTCAATCATCACCATGTGTGTCAAGTCTACCAAATTCATGTTGGACATAGAAATTATCTCTATCGACATAAAATGCTCTCAAAGTTTCTCTAAGATTGGGTTTATCAACCAAGTGCATACATGTCAAATAGGAATCTCAATATGAACTTGGCATCTGACCATTCCTAGATCCACTGAAGCTTCATATATAAGCATACGTGCGTTCCAAATTATGAGTATACTCTATGATACTTTGTCTGTCACATTATCAGTTAGTGGCAAATGCTTCATTCTCAAATGCCTAACTATGAGGACCATCCTTTACAATGCAAAGAGCTCTACATCTTAGTGTGCACTATTACTACTCTTCAAAGAGGGTAAACTTGCCATCCCTCAATCACATGAGTGGTGTTTCACCACTTACATATAGGATATTTGTAAATGTCACATCAATTTAATGGTGTAAATTTCTACTTGTAACGCACGACTTTGTGATCTTATATAGACGTACCTTCTTATTACATATATATTTGCATGATCCCTCTTGAACAAATGAGGATTCTTAGCACCCTATAATAAATAATACTCTCTATAAAAATGGGACATCTACATGTTATCTCAAAGTCTATTATCCTTTTTTTGAAAGGAATGTAATGTTCTCCAAGCTTTCTTCAAGAGAGTAATGGTGGAGCTTAACATCTTTTGTTTTGAAAGGGATGTAATGGTATCCAAGCTTTCATTGACCTCTACTAAAGAGTAATGGTGGAACTTGGCATCTTTTTTTTTTTGTTGAAAGGGAGGTAATGGTCTCCAAGATTTCTTGGAGGTATGTTTATTTAAGCTTTTTTACTTTAGTCCCATGTTTTTTAATCATGTGAGTGATAATGAGTTCTTTTCGTTATACATAGACATCGTTTGAAAATGCGGTGAAGCAAGCTATATCATGCGTTGATAGACATGCCATGGGGTTGCAAGAATATGAGACAAAATGTGAGAAACCTGGACGTGGTGTAGAGCAAATATTTCGAGATAGAGCGTACAAGATGCTCATAATTGCAAACCCATCCACCAATGGTGATGTATTCTTTCAACTCGTATATAACTATGATCTATTTCTTGAAGAATTTAAGAATTACCAATCTGAGCTTGAAAGAGAGCCCCCAACTCAAGAAGACTCTAGAATACCTTCCTCACAGCCAACAAACTTGACCCAGTCTCCAGTAGTTGGATCCTCACACGTGGCCCCAAAACCATCCACACCACTGTCACGAGTGCCACAATCACACTAAGAGCATACATCTACATCGTCTCAAGTGCAACGTGAGAGGCGAACAAAGAGACGTCTTGACATTATGCATGATGTTCAAGAGGGAGACCCCACAAATGAAGATCAAGAGAGAGACCCTCCAGAGCATCTTCAAGAGGGGGAGGTGTCAGGAAAATGTGACATCATGGACATGACTAGTAAGAGTACTTTCCAGCGCAAATTTATTTTGAGAAGTGTGTGCTTTCAAAATGCATCTCATTTTTTGTCTTGTTTACAGGTGAGAGATGTTCTTCACACATATTGTTGCTGGTAGACGTCCACACTCTTTCCGAGGACTCAGATAGGTAAAAAGAATAATTTCACCATATAATTAGTTTTCCAAGTTATACTTACCAAAACCAAACATCATAAATCTTTTTTGTAGTGTGGAAGAATTCTTGATGAAGATTCCCAAGGCTCTATCTCATAGAGGTGCTCCCTCAGATATAGTGGCTCGCCTCGTATGGGGGCTAACTTTCCTACAGGTTTACAGGTTGTTGATGTAGATACAGATGGGTGTCCCTCATGGAATCAAGTTTCTTCATCATTGATACATGCCACACTCAGTTTTGTTGGTTTGTTTGTGGGGTGGCTGATGAGGGTTGGTCTGTGTGTTTGAGTCTAATATATCAACTTCCTAAAATATATTCCATGGGAAAGAAAATTGGATTGGTCATGCGTCGAACAATGTCTGTTCATGTGGAATCAAGTTATTTGTATGAGAATGGAGAACGGGTAAGTCATAATCTCTCAAATATTTCCCTTTATGTATACATGTTATGTGGTATGGATATCCAAACATAATGTTTTCTCGTTATGGTAGGTGGATACATTGGCGCTTAGTATGTTCTATCGAGTAAATTGCCATGTCCCTATTATTGATCGTGAGGCTGGGCAAAATGTTTCGAAGAAGTTATTCAACACTCTATGAAATTTCATTTTTGAGAAGAATAAGAAGCATCCATTCCAACGCACAATGGTCTTGGAGCGCTACATTCGAGGTGGAGCGCTACATTCGAGGTGGTGCAGAAAGATCTCCTATGTTCTTTAGGTGAGACAATTTTCATAGCTACTTTTTCAAAATACTTAGATGCACGTTTATGATTGCATTTCATTGTAGGTGGCTAGTGGAGACCTTCTCAAGTGAAGGAGATGGTGTCTTGGATGTTTTTGCGGGATATGGAGGCTTGGGACGTGCATGCCAAGAGTTAAAAAGACACTATATGGGGATAGAGAATGACATGGAGGTAGCCAAAGCATGTTTGGAAGATTTCTCATTAGGTCGGGATGACACGTAGAAGAATGCTATAATTTGTGGATCAAAAGACTTTGTAATCAAGGTTGTCATGGTTTGGAAGTTTAAAGATCGATATATACATTTTTGATCTTTAAAAGATTGTGTTATATATTTAAGTAAGTAAGAAAGTATGTATATATGTTAGTGCTGCGTAGGTAGCTCTTGTATGTATGTATGTATATGTATATGTATGAGGTGTATGAATTTAGGTAGATATATGTATATATATAATTATATCAATACGTATGATGTGGATCAAAAGACTTTGTAATCGAGATTTTCATCGTTTAAAGGATTGTTTTTTATATTTAAGTAAGAAAGTATGTATGTATGTATGTATGTATATATGTTAGTATGTAGGTAGCTCTTGCATGTATGTATGTATATGTATATTTTGTATGTGTATATGTATGAGGTGCATGAATTTAGATAGGTATATGTATATGTATATTTTGTATGTTGATCTTTCAAAGCTTGTTATTTATATGTAAGTAAGTTCTTGGTCCTTTACAAAGCTCATAGTAAGTTCATGGTCCTTTGCAAAGCTCGGACTCCTTGTTCATTGCTTCAAAAATCTCGGCAAAAAAAGCTCGCAAAAAAAAATCCCCCGTTGGGCGGTTGGCTTGGGCAGTTGGCTAACCCACGGGACTGGATGGAGTTAGGCTGGACACTGGTGGATCCCTAAAATGAGACTCAATTCTGTTATGGTACAATAGATGAAGTAAATCCCGGGGATAAAAATTGTTCTATGGAAAAGAATCAACGGTTGTGCCTCTCAATGAGGAAAAAAGAGTTGGTCTCTATGATCCAAGTGCAATCTTTCCTTGATCTGACTATGGGACTTACAGGTTTGGTCAGATCAGCTCAGTTAGATATAAATAGAGGTGATATAAATACAGAAAAAAGATCAAATTAAAAAAATTAGGGTTTTGAAAGAAGAGAAAGAAGGAACAAACAAAGAAGAAGAGAAGAAATAATGAAAAAAAAAGAGGAGAGGAAAAGGTATAGAGAGAGGAAAAAAGAACGTGAAGAAAGAGTTAGTGGGAGAGATAAAGAGAGAGAGCTATCTTTTTAGGATTTAGAGAGGTAGAGAATATCTGAGAGAGAGAGAGAGAGAGAGAGAGAGAGAGAGAGAGAGAGAGAGAGAGAGAGAGAGAGAGAGAGAGGACTTGTAATGGTGTGTAAGAGTGTTTTTGAAGAAAAGGAAAGAGTGTTTTACTATTAAGAGGAAAGAGAGAAGAAGAAGGCGTTTTGCTTTTAGGGGGGACGGAAGAAAAGACATTTTTCTTTTAGGAAAGGAAAAAAGAAAAAAAAAGGGTGTTTTTTTGGCGAGGGGAAGAAAGAGGGGAAGAAAGATGTTGGGGAGAGAGAGCACGTTTTGTTTGGGGAAGAAAGATGTTGGGGAGAGAGAGCACGTTTTGTTGGGGAAGAAAGATGTTGGGGAGAGAGAGCACGTTTTGTTTGGGGGGGCCGGGCGCGTTTTGTTTTGGGAGGTAGAGAGAGCGCATTTTGATTTTGGGGGGAGAGAGAGTGCATTTTCATTTGGGGGTGGGCTTGCCCCCTTAGTGGCAATCTTGTGCACTAAGAGGGGCTTCCCCTTAGTGGGCAAGCCTTTAGTGGGGCTTTCTTGCCCACTAAGGGTAACGGGTCCACTAAGGGCAACCATCGATCACCCTTAGTGGGCAAGCCCGCCCACTAAGGGGAAGAAAAGACATTTTTCTCTTAAGGAAAGGGAAAAGGAAAAAAAAAAGGTGTTTTTTTTGGCGAGGGGAAGAAAGATGTTGGGGAGAGCATGTTTTGTTTGGGGGGGTGGGCGCATTTTGTTTTAGGGGGTAGAGAGAGCGCATTTTGATTATGGGGAGAGAGAGTGCGTTTTGATTTGGGGGTGGGCTTGCCCCCTTAGTGGGCAATCTTGTGCACTAAGAGGGGCTTCCCCTTAGTGGGCCCATTGCCCTTAGTGGGCAAGCCTTTAGTGGGACTTTCTTGCCCACTAAGGGTGACGGGTCCACTAAGGGTAACCATCGGTCGCCCTTAGTGGGCAAGTCTGCCCACTAAGGGCGACAGGCCCACTAAGAGGGGATTCCCCTTAGTGGGCCCATTGCCCTTAGTGGGCAAGCCTTTAGTGGGGATTTCTTGCCCACTAAGGGTGACGGGTCCACCAAGGGCAACCATCGGTCGCCCTTAGTGGGCAAGCCCGCCCACTAAGGGCGACAAGCCCACTAAGGACGACCATCGAGTCACCCTTAGTGGGCAATCCGAAAACAAAACAAAACGTGCCCCCCTCAATGCGGTAGCTTTCTTTCTCCCCAAAACAAACACGTCTTTTTTTTTCCTTTGCTCCTCCTTAAAAGAAAAATGTGACTACTAACTCTTTCAACCTAAATAAAAAACGTGTGGCTAAACCTAAAGGAGAGACCTTTATTATGAAAAAATGACCATGATGATGATAGATATGCTCAGATGTTGCATTTTGAATCTTTTCAAAATCTCCCATGCATTGTTAGGCAATACACAAGGATGTACTCTTTATTTGAAATAAAAATGGATGAAATCATAAAAGAGATGATAAAAGGTTAAACTTAAATTGGAATCACGGCATAGATATAAAAGTTATGCAATCATTATATGAGAGTTAGTTATGAAATAATATTATCTAGAGTTAGTTATGGAATAATCATTATATAGAAGTTAGTTATGGAATAATCATTAAATGAGAGGTAGTTATGCATGCATTTATTGTATAGTATAATTATTAAAAATAAATTTTAGATTTTGTGTATTAATGACATTATTTATAATGATCATTTTTATAAAATGAGTATAATTTTTAAATTTTTTTCTAATATGTATAGAATTCGTGTTTAGACTTTGAATTTGTTGTCATTAGTTTGTTGTATGTTTGTGAGATGGTTTTTTGAGAGCTTATATGTTTTTGAGCTAGTTTTTTGAGAGCTTTTCTTGCCAGGGAGAGCACTTTTCACATTTTTTTGGGAGGTTTGGAGAGTGATCCTATTGTTAGAACTGTACATGGTTGTTATTATATTACTAAAGCTGGTGATTTTGATGGAATATTATGTCCTCACAATGGGTAACTATGCAAAGTAGCTTTTTGCTTTTTGCTTTGTATATGTATAAATTTGACCCCTGCCTCTTACTCTAATCCTCACTTCCAAATCTTGTTGCCTCCCTCTCTCTCTTGTTGCCTCCCTCGCCCTCTCATTGTATTTCTCTCTCTCTATTGTTCTCTTCCTTACAACCCTCATGACCATCAACTACCGTTGTTCATCTCTAATGGCTTCTTCTAATGGCCCTAGCTATACTTTGAAGGAAACCCTGGAACAAAACGGGTGGAGATGCAACATAACATCTCAAAATCATAGTAGAGGCCCGCAATCTTTGAACAAAGATACTAGCGGATGAGCCTATTGATTCTGGAGATTTGTTCCTGTGGAACATGAAGATTAGAAACGCCATCAGTACTTGAAAAATTTTCGGATATATTACTGAAGAAGAGACGAAGGAGCTTTTACAGGAGGAGTTAAAGAATAAAGTAGCCGAAAAATGTGTATAAGTGTAGTATGTTTTTAATTTTAAACAATGTTAGATTACAAGAGCCTATGTAATAACTTTTTTTTGGAATAAAGTGGTTTCAACTATAGATTGCCATGTCTTTTGTATTAATTGTGGGTTTGTTGTTGTTATCATTAATTATATTAAATTCTTGGTTTATTGTATATTTTGAATAGTAGCGTCATGTTCTTATCTCTTTCACTCCCTCTCTCCCTCTCTCTCTCACTCACTCCCTCTTCCTCTCAAATAATTAGGCCATGATCTCAATAATAATTGAAAAATTATTGACCTTAATAAATTTACATTCTTTATTGCTTCTTACGCAAGGGATGGTAGATAGCTTTGTATGTATAAATCTTGAAATTATTCACCTTGTTAATTATACTCACATGCAAAGATATGCCGTCACATGATGCAAAGGCTTTAAATGCTATGAAATCACGTGCAAAAGGGCATGGAGTACCATGCAATCACATGCACATATAATAACATCTAGATGCAATAAATTATAACATTCACATGTAATAACATTTGGATGAAGAGATTATGTATAGGGAGGGTGGGACAAGGAGAGAGAGGGAGAGAGGGAGAGGGGGAGGGAGGGAGGGAGGGTGAGAGAACGTGAGAGAGGGAGGGAAGATGGTGGAGAAGGAGAGAGAGGGTGGTGTGGGCTGGGCAGTGGCGAGAAAAGGAGAGAGAGAGGCCTATGGGGCCTATGGGGCTACCTTCTATAGTGGAGGTGGAGGAGGCTTCTCTAGGGCTTTTGGCAACTTCTATGGTGGAGGTGGAGGAGGTCTCTCTAGAGATTTTGGCTACTTATGTGATGGATATGTTGGAGGGCTCTCTAAAGTTATAGGGATGTGCCAAATCAAGAGGAGCTGATGTCTCATTGCCCACTACAGGAAGTTCATCATCATGTACAACCACAACTTGAGGATCCTGATTGGGATCCAATATAGCCTATAAGTTTGAAGAGTGTGCATATATGTACATTACATATAGAGATAAGGATACTTGATAAGATACTACGACTTCATCTTGATTATGCTTAATCCATTATGAAATTAGTGCTTTTAAATGCAATGTGAAATTTTTCTTGTCATCATGGGCTTTCTTGAAGGCCATGTTGAGATTAAGAGGGATGTTAAGAGGGATGTTAAAAAGTCAGGCAACACACATGATGTCATCATGGGCTTTCTTGAAGGCCATGTTGAGATTAAGAGGGATGTTAAAAAGTCAGGCAACACACATGATGTGTCATTAAAAATATCTATGGGAGGAGAAAAATCTGGATGATTTCTATATAACCATGATAATAAACAAGTGAGCTATGTGGGGATGTTGGAAATATTTATGTTCAAGCACATAACCAAGCAAGCATGCAATTCAACAATGGCTAATATAAGAGTAAAAAGTCTAATTTGAGTTGGATAATTTCATTAAACTCCTCAAAGTGCCTAAAGAAGAAGGAAACTATACAGAAGATTATAAAAAAGGCCATCAATATAGCCTCACCAACAACAACTATGGAGGCATGGGAAGAAAAGGAAATAACATGTTGCTTAGTGGATAAATATCAAATTTGATAGAAATCTAAGACATATTACTTACATAAATTCTTTATATTTTTTAAGCACGTTATATTTATGCATGGACCATATTTTGTGAAGGAAATGGGACCCTTAGCTATTTGGGACACCCAAGGTATGGAGAAGTTACATTATCAACAAGCACAAACTACATACTTTTGGACTATGCAACATGGTGGTGAAGAAATAAGGAGCAACTCATTAGTGACCTATTTAATCGGTTTTATAGGTATGTAGGCCAAAGGAATAAGGCACAAGATACTAATTTTACTTAAAAGGTGATATTTTGCTAGAGAAAATATATGGTTTTATGTTAATATAAAATATTGACTTTAAATTAAAATTTATCTTTTTAGTATAAAAATTAATATTTTAAGCAATGTATTAAAATACTATTTTTTTGTTATTATAAAAAGGTGTCTCCTTCTTATTTTGAAGATCTATATGGCTAGAACAACTAAGGATGCAACTAGGTTAGTGAAACCTAGAGGTGTGACTTACTGCATGGCATGCTAAGGCTTAACAAAGAGGGAAGATCAAAGAGCTAGCAAAGAAGAAAAAAAAAAAGGTGTTATGGGAAAAATGAGAAAGAGAGTTGTTTCTCATAAAGCATAGGCAAGGACAAGAAGAGAGATATGCAGATCTACCACCTTTTAAAGCAAGGAGAAAAAGAGAGACATGAATACCTTCCAGCAAGTGCCCATTCAAGAGCCATAAGATGCTATAGCACAAATTGAAGCCCAATCCTTTCTTGCTACACATGCTCATGTGTTTGGAGGATGTCCAAACTTGGATTCTATTCCACTAGCAAAGCTTGTGGCTAAAAAGTCTATCGATAATAGGAAAAGATGGCAGCACCCTTTTCCATCTCCTTCAAGGATCCATACCTGAAAAAACCAAGATCTCTATGAAGAAAGGAAAGCCACAACAAGGGGAGGATTCTTTGTTCCCCCACATGTCAAGACCAAGAGATAGAAGAAGTGATAGAGTGCAACCTTAAGAGCCTCCACTAGAGCAAGTAAAAAAGCAACCAAAGAAAAAGAAAAAGATGACTAGTGTGGACAAAGAGCCTCCTCAACAGTAGGCACTACAAGGCCAAGGAGTGCATGAGACTCCACAAGAAACCTTAAGGAGGTCCCCAAGAAAGGCAAAATGAGTGAGTGGAGCACAATACAAAGTACCACCACCACCACAAGGTGAGGAGGAAGACTATTTTAAACATTAGACGAAGTCCAAACCACATAAGAAACAAACTTGAGATGAGTGAGTGGAGCACAATACAAAGTACCACCACCACAAGGTGAGGAGGAAGACTATTTTAAACATTAGACGAAGTCCAAACCACATAAGAAACAAACTTGAGATGAAGGCTTTTTCTTCTTCTTAGAGAGAATTTCTTCTCTAACATTAGGTTCCACTAGATTCATCTTATCTCTAGTTGGAGGATTTTCTTGAACCATTATAGAACTTGACCACTTGATCGTGTTTTCCATACTTGGATGCAATATAAGCAAGGGTGTGTTGGATTTGAACCTTCTATTGCACCAAACATGCTCTTCAAGGCTTTCAAATCTACAGTGGTATGCCACTCTACTATAAAGGTCCCACTATCTAAAGGGACTCATCTTTGTTCTGAGCATCAATAATGGATAGAATCTCATAGTGTGAGAATATCCATTTAAGGGTATTGTGGCTCTCATATTGCACTTGAGATGATGTTATCCACCATAGCTCCATTTCAGACTACACACTAAACCCAAGAGACTCAATCTTACCTTGGGAGTAATCCAAATCTCAATTCATTAATGAAATTCTTATGTGTTCCATCTTTTGATGCATAAGAACTTGTGCCTCATTGAGCTTAAGCACAAAGATAAGATTGCAACTACAGTTTTTTATAATAGCAAAGATAATATAATTTGAACAAATCTCTCTTCTTATAAACAAAAGAAATGAGCCAAATCTAAACTTTTTTGAATAATAGTATAAAGATGAGAAGGGAGTAATACATCAACAGTTGTCATTTAGTAATGCTTAACCATGCAAGCATGAACTCTTCTCATGTCCACAAAAATTTATTAAATATATTATACTCAAATGACTTACCCTTCTTCTTCTTCTTTGTGTGTTGTAGTGGCATGTATGTATTTGTACTTACCTATCAAGCTAGAAATAGCTCAGTTCTCTTGTTGCCTTACCTTGCACACATTGTATAGCCTTGGTAGACCAAAAACCTATAACCATAAGGCTTAAGCTCCTTGAAGAAAATCTTGGAGATGTAACAATATCCTTTCCTACTTATTCCAACTATATCACAAGCCTCCACCATCTCATTTGTCTTAACCAAATCATAAAAAAAATTACAAGATTTCTTCTATAACCATTTTACAAAGATATACACTTCTTATTAGAAGCTTAAGAAACTTAATAAAATCTTTTTTACATATTGAAGACTCAACCATAGAGATTATATCACCTAATTCTTGAAGGTTAACCCTATGACATTTTCAACATTTACATATTGAAGACCTAACCATAGAGATTATATCACTTGATTCTTGAAGGCCCATGGGTGTCCTTTTGAGATTTGCATGTTGTTTAACCAGTTTTTTGAGCATGTCACACAATTTCTTCAAAGTGGACACCCAAGTCCTCTTCTCCTCTTTTAGCTCCTTCACTTCTTCTTGAGAAGATTGAAGGAGTTACTTTAACTCCTTTACCTTCAAATAATTACTCCTCAAAACTACTTAATGAATACCCAAGGTGTTTTGTAACCCTTGCATGGCTTGGTTAGAGATCTCAACTTTGACGTGATGTATATGAGCATTATAAGCTTGGTGGGCCAAGCCTTATGCAATAACCCAATAAACCATTGTGACCTTCACCAATGAAACTAGCAATATTATGTAACGATTCAAAAGTATGAGGTTTACTTGTGCATGGATCTAGTGAATATAAGCTTCCTTACACCCAATCTAGTGGATATAAGCTTCCTCACACCCAATCTAGTAGATAAGCTTCCTTGCACCCAATCTGGTGGATATAAGTTTCCTTGCACCTAAATATCTATGTGCTTCTTTCTTTCTTCCCATAACATTTGTGATTTAATCTCATCTCATAATACCCTTTGGTGAGAGATCCTCCACGTAGTGTATTCTTTGTCCAGCACCAAATTGACACAATATCTTTTGTTTACATTGGTGATGTTCTCTAAAGGTATCATGGAATGATGTAGTAAACATAGAAATAGATTGATAAAGAGAAACATAAAGAGAGAGATAATAAATGATCAAGAAAGAAAGAGAGAGAAAGGGAAAGGCAGAGCTATCTACATGTAGGGATGAAAAAAAAACTCTTGCATGCCATAGAATGCTGCTATGAACAGGTTTCTCGGGAGAGAGATCTATGGAGGAAAGAAGAGGGAGAAGAAATGATGGGAAATGTGAGAGCAAGAGAGAGAGGGGTTAGTGTGGGGGAGGTAGGGAGGAGAGAGATGAAGATTTTTCCCTTCAAAAATCATGAATTTGGGAAAGGTTTATTTTCATAAATGATGGAAATGTCAAATCCAAGAAGTGGGCTAGAAATCTAAGCACTAGGCCCCAATTATAGGATCGATAAAAGGGCACTTTTATAGAGTAGTTACATGGTAGAATTACTCAAGAGAAAGGGACCTTTTCACCCATTATTAATTAACTTATTCACTCTCTTAAGAAATTCCTTTAGAAGGAGACCCTCTCTATAAATCCATATTTAGTTTTTTAGGCTATAATTAACCAAACAAAATCTTGAAAGGAGAAACTGCCTCTTAGTTGTTATACATAAATTATGCCTATGTACATAAAGTGATCCAAATTCTTAGTTGTTATACATAAAGTATGCCTATATTATTATACATAAATTGTGCCTATATTATTATACATAAACTGTGCCTATATACATAAAGTGATCCAATTCTGAATTATGAGGTATGTATGAATTGTGCATATAAACACATTCACTAATCAATCACGCGTATTCTTCTTGTACCAAACTTTACACGAGGCTCATAAAACCTCTTCACAAAATCAAAACTTTACTAAAATAATTGATAGCTCAACCACATGTCATCTCTTTAGCAAAATCAAGAACAAAAAATGAACACTAACCCTTGCCTAAAGCCACAAATGCATGTTTTAGATTACTCCTTTTAAAATAAACTAATGCCTCACAAAGACAAAGTCAGGGAGCACTTATAAAAAGAGACATAAAATTAGAGTTTTCATATGATTTTTTTGTTCAAGATAAAATCCTGCAAATTGTATAGGAAAAAATAAATAATGTAAAGTTTGTGACTTGTTAATGAATAATTTGATTATATTATATGACCAAATACATGATTTTCACTTTAACCACAAATAATTTGAACTATCAAATTTGAATAATGAAACTTAGGCTAAGATGATGAGGAGATGAACTTAATACATCAGTTAGGCATCTATGGTTTGACTTACACAATCAAGTCATCATGTTCTATCGAAGGAAGTACATTTAGATGTGATCTAGGATACTTGGAAATGGGGATTATGCACATTAGAGATAGAAGTGCTGCTAAGGTTATGAGAAATCACACTGCTAAATGTTAGGAAGCAATGTAAACCTAAAAAGTTCTTCACTAGGCATGATAGATTCCCTAGAAGAAGGCACCTATTTCAAGTGGGCATGTGATGTATATGAAAGCCTCACTCCGGAAGGAAGCTAAATAATTGTTCCAAGCCCGAGCATGGAACAATAAGCTAGCCGAGCAAGTGGGATGGATTAAATTCAGCCACTTCTTTAATCTTTTGGATAAGGTTGATGTTTAAGAGCTCTAATAATGTAATTAGTCTTAATGAAGTGCTAAATGAGCTAGTAAAAGAAGCTGGAGAGGATTACCTAGTCTTGAAATGAGAGGCAATGGTGTAGAAATTTTGCAATGACAATCTTGGAAATCTTCCACCACTAGTGATGTGGGTGGATAAACTTTACTTAATGAGGTGGAATTAGTGTTAATACAAAATGATCAAACTAATGCAAGCTAATGATATTGCAATGGCAAGATTGGAGAAGCTCATGGAGAGAGGGGTAGCTCATGGAGAGAGGGGTAGCTCTGATACCATGTTAAGAGTCATGGTGCATTAATCAATGGCAATGGTGATTATTATTAATCTTATATTCATCTAGTGATTAAGCTAATCTAAGCTAGGTGATGCCTAAGCATAGACATGATGATTAACTACGAAACTAATTAAACTTTGAAAGATCCATGTCCCCTCCGCGCAACGAATTCAAGGGTGCTAGCAGCGAAAGTAGCACTTCTTGCATGGGGTAGGGTCCCTCACTCGGGGCCTCGTATATCCAGACAAGAGACTAATCCCTCGGTTCTTCCAAAACCGAACCCGAAAAAACTTCCCTCGCCCGGAAAGCACGGGCGATTCCTCCAGGATATTTTTACTCTAACGTAGTCAAGAGCCTTAACTAACTAAACTGATTTGACTGAACCCGTAAGTAACATAGTCAGATCAAGGAAAAGACTTGCACTTGGGTCATAGAGACCAACGCTTTTTTCCTCATTAAGAGGCACAGCTATTGATTCTTTTCCATAGAACAATTTTTATCCGGGATTTACTTCATCTATCGTACCATAACAGAATTGAGTCTCATTTAAGGATCCATGAGTCCGGCCTACCTGAAAAGATGCAGGGGGGAAGAGAGCTTGAGCTCTTGCAAGCACACACACACACTCACAAAACCCTAATAGAGAACACGCAAGGTGAGAGGCTGAAAATCTTCTTCTTCTCTACTCAACACTCAGCACACCATATACAAGAATAAGAGTATACACAATATGAAAGGTACTCAACCAAATACATACATGGATTCTCTATAGTATGAGCCCGACTAAATGAGCTGGCGCTATAACTATGCTAGTCTCTAGAATGGCTGTCACACAGCCTGTCATCCCACTGGCTGCATATCACCCAAGATCTCACCAACCATGCCAGTGGTGTAAGTGTGGGGCCTATCCCCCAGGCGGGTCATCAGTGGCCACCGCCTCACTAGACGAGCTCGATATCTCAACACTCCCCCTCGAGCTCAACTCCATCTCATGTACACCAAGCAAAGCCCTGAATCTGCGGAGCTTCTCTGTACCCAATGCTTTGGTGAAGATGTCAGCTACCTGATCCTCTGTGCTAACATAAACAAGATCAAGGTCTCCTGCCAAGACCTTCTCTCTGACGAAGTGGTAGTGAACCTCTATGTGCTTCGTACGAGCATGAAAGACTGGGTTCCTGGCCAACTGTATACTGCTAATGTTGTCACAGAAAATGACAACTTGTCTATCCATTGATAGACCCAAATCTGCAAGTAGCTTTCCCAACCAAGCTACCTCACATACTGCCATAGCAGCTCCTCTGTACTCGATAGAGCAACCGTAGGCTGCTTCTTGCTGCTCCAAGTCACAGCAACACTCCCCAAAGAAAACATGAATCCACTGGTAGATCTTCTATCTGAGATACTACCAGCCCAATCAGCATCTGTGTACCCATGTACACATATCTCTGTCCCAGTCTCATAGAATAGTCCACAATGCAAAGTAGACTTCACATACCTCAGTATGCGTCTCACTGCATCCAAATGCGGTTTCCGTGGAACCTGTATAAACTGACTCACCAACCCAACAGCATAGCTCAAATCTGGTCTGGTGATCGTGTAGATCAAACTTCCTACTATGCGCCTATACATAGTAGGATACTCAAAGATCTCTCCTGAATCTGCACTCAACTTGCCATTCTGATCCAATGGCACAGAAATAGGCTTACAGCCTGTCATACCATACTTGGACAACATGTCCAAGCCATACTGTCTCTGCAGTAATCCAATACCATGTGGTGACCTAATCACCTCAATGCCCAAGAAATATCTGAGCTCCCCCAGATCCTTCATCTCAAACTTCTGTCTTAGCAAGATCTTTACATCAAAGATCTCTGCATCATGGTCCCCCGTAATGATCAAGTCATCTACATAGATGACAACAAGCACAACCCCTCTATCACCATGTCTCACATACAATGAGAAATCTGCATTGGCTACATGAAAGCCAATAGTGACAAGATATTCAGAAATCTTGTCAGACCATGCTCTTGGTGCTTGCTTTAAGCCATACAAGGCTTTCTTTAACCTGCAAACATGCTCGGGGTGACCCACATCCTCATAACCAGGTGGCTGCAACATATACACCTCTTTTTGCAAATCCCCATGCAAGAATGCATTCTTTACATCCATTTGATGTAAAGACCATTGCTTTGACGCAGCCACTGCTATCACAACTCTCACCGTTGCCATCTTGGCAACTGGGCTGAAAGTTTCCTCATAATCAATCCCATATGTCTGCGCATATCCTTTGGCTACCAATCTAGCCTTGTACCTGTTTATGCTTCCATCACTGTTATGTTTAACTTTGTACACCCACTTGCATCCCAATGGCTTTCTTGCCTTCAGGCAATTGCACTAAATCCCAAGTTTCATTTCCATATAGTGCATCCATCTCCTCATCCATGGCTTTCTCCCAATACACATTTCCAACAGCCTCATCAATGCATGTGGGCTCAACAACCTGCACAACCTTTGCCATATATGCATAGTGATGTGCCACATAACCATCATATGTAAATCTCTGCACAGGGTTCTTCACTCTCCCTGATCTTCGCAACTTTTCATTCATGGCTTCCATAGCCTTCTTTACACCAGGTGTTCTCATAGCTGGGATCCCAAGCTCCTCATCAAGGCTCATATCTGAGCCACTAGACTCTCCATCAACATGAGAATGCCCTGCAAAAATGTCAGGCATACCAAGGGGCTCAACCACTTTCTCTTTTCCTTTACGTGATGTACTAATCACATTTGTAGGGCTGGTATTATGACGCAGCCTGCCACTCCATGGTCTATCAACAGACCCACTAGATGAGGACTCTCTTGGTCCACTCAAAGACTGTGATTGCTGACCTACATTCTGTGCAACCACACTTCCACTCACATCAGCCCCAACAGCCTCTTTTTCAGCAGCATACCAGCTGCTCATCTCATCAAAGAAAACATCCCTGCTTACTCTCAACTCACGTGTAGCAGGGTTATAACACCTATATCCCTTTTGCTCAAGGGAATATCCAATAAACACACATTTTTTCAGCTTTCGGATCCAGCTTAGGTCTTAGTTCATCTGGCACATGCACATATGCAATGCATCCAGATGAGACAAATCTGGTTTTCTGCCAGTAAACCTCTCCTCTGGAGTTACATCATGTATGGCTGCAGTTGGAGACCTGTTCATGATGTATACTACTGTAGAAACAGCCTCAGCCCAATAGCAATGCGGCATATTCTTCTCTTCCATCAATGCTCGCGCAATCTCAGCAATGTGCCTATTTTTCCGCTCAGCAACTCCATTTTGCTGCGGAGTGTATCTGCATGTGAACTGTCTCCGAATACCATTCTTCTTCAAAAATTCAGAGAACTCTTTGGAGAAGTACTCTCCCCCTCCATCTGACCTTAGGCACTTTACATATTTCCCTGTTTGCTTTTCAACTAAAACTCTGAAATTCTGAAAGTGAGTGAACACCTCACTCTTCTCTTTCATGAAATATACCCACACTTTCCTTGTGTGGTCATCAATGAAAGTCATATAGTACCTGCAGCCTCCCATAGATATGGTCTTCGTAGGACCCCATACATCTGAATGCACAACATCTAGTGCATTTCTGCTCACATATCTGTTACGTGGAAACACATGCTTTGTTTGCTTCCCAAATTGGCATGCTTCACATATTTTTTGCATACCTTCCACTTTAAATTTTGGCAGCCCTGTCACAATTCCTTTTGTCTGCATAGACTTCAATCTCTGCACATTTACATGTCCAATCCTTTTATGCCAAATGTCTGTGTCTGCAACAATTCTTGAACCATTTGCAAACATCGCAGCACTCATTTCAGGCATGTCTACATTCAACGTAAACATTCTGCCCACTCTGTTGCCTTTTGCAACCAACCTGCACTTGTCTTTGAAATCTTCGACATAACAACCATTAGGGTTAAACCGAACCTGCAAACCCTGCTCAATCATCTGGCCAACTGAAACCAGATTCTTTGTTATGTTCGGTACATAAAGTACATCTGCAAGGTGCTTCACTTTGCCATCCTGCATAGACAATGGCACATCTCCAACGTGGGCAATTGGATGAGCAGTGTCATCCCCTGTTTCCACAAAACCTGGTCTTTTTGGGTTTTTCATCTCCTTGAACCACTTCCCATGACTCGTCATGTGGTTCAAAGCGCCTGAATCCACATACCATACATTATCTTTTTGTGCTGCATTAACATTTTCAGACATGGCATTCACGACATGCTGCCTAACAAACAACCTTTCATTATCCTCATTATTTCTGTTTGAGGATGCATAGTTGTTTTGCTGCACTTTCCCATTTTGCATGTCAGCCTGCTTCTTATAACATTCTGCCTACACATGTCCAAGCTTACCACAATAATAGCATTCACGTGCATCATTATATTGCCTTTGCCAATTTCCACGGCCTCTTTGACTCCCCCTGCCTCTGAATTTGCCTCTTCCACCTGCGTGTTGTTGTTGTTGTTGATTCTGGGACTGTTGTTGTTGTTGTTGCTGCTGCTGGCCATAATTCTGATTACCTGTTCGGCCACCTCCTTGACTGCGTCCACGGCCTCCTCTACCTCGTCCTCTTCCTGAACTCGTGTAGAAGGCCTGTTGCTCTGAACTGTTTTTACTTTGTGAAGACTGTTGATCTTCACCCAAGTTCTTCTCTTCGATAATCAGCATAGACACCAAATCTGTAAAGTTAGGAATGTTTTCCCTAGTCTGAATAGACGTCTTGAACGCCTTGTATTGTGGCTCGAGACCACGTAGACAGACTTTCACCTTGTCATCATCATCTACTGACACACCAATAGATGCAAGGGATTCCATAATACCCTTTATCTTCAACGCATAGTCATTCACAGACATGCTTTTTTTCTCCACAGTATGAAGTTCATTCTTCAACTGTATCTTACATGCCTTGGTATTTGTTTCATAGAGCTTTACCAAGGTGTCCCACGCCTCCTTGGGGGACTTGGCATCCTGAATGTGCCCAATCATGGTGTCCTGTATACTAATGGATAGCCAATACATAACCTTCCTGGCTCCTTGGTTCCAGTCTTTAAACTCTTTCACATCTGCAGCACTCGGATTTATATCCGGTATCTCCGGTGCCTCTTCATGCTCACCTTCTATGTAGTCCCAATAGCCTTTTCCCATCAGGAAATTCGTCAACCTGAACCTCCAAGGATGGAAGTTATTCTTATCAAGCTTCTCAGCCACAATCTGAGTTATCCCATCATTTGACATCTTGCCAAACACACAATTTTACCAGAAACTGCACTCTGGTTTTTCTCCACGAACTGCTGTATTTTCTGCACAGCGGTACTGTAGTAATCTCAAATGTCACAACCAGTGACTTCAATGTGCATACATACACCCAATGGCAACTGTAGACCTCTTTGCAGCACCCACAGTGTCTGCACAGTCAATCTGTCTTCCTACAGTTCTTAAAATAGAGTTCTGCGGAGAATCGATGACTTACCCGCAGTGCTCGAAATCGCCTGCTTTCTGAAAAATGGAGGTCCAGACGCGCCCGAAACGCGTTTTCGGCCCAGAAAATGTTGTCCAATAGGACAGTATAGTTGCCCAATAGCTTTACTCCCGCGAAGAAAGCTCCTCAATCAGAGATCGTTGCCGGTGCCTCTCGTAGAGCTCCCGACAAGGGTGTAGTCACCAACACAAATGGGGAAGAGTAGTTGCAGCTCTTACCCTCGTACCACTTCCTATGGTTCTCTTGCTTGCAGCTCAGCCCTTAGCACGAACCAGGCTCTGATACCATGAAAAGATGCAGGGGGGAAGAGAGCTTGAGCTCTTGCAAGCACACACACACACTCACAAAACCCTAATAGAGAACACACAAGGTGAGAGGTTGAAAATCTTCTTCTTCTCAACACTCAACACACCATATACAAGAATAAGAGTATACACAATATGAAAGGTACTCAACCAAATACATACATGGGTTCTCTATAGTGTGAGCCCGACTAAATGAGCTGACGCTATAACTATGCCAGTCTCTAGAATGGCTGTCACACAGCCTGTCATCCCACTGGCCGCATATCACCCAAGATCTCACCAACCATGCCAGTGGTGTAAGTGTAGGGCCTATCCCCCAGGCGGGTCATCAGTGGTGGCCACCGCCTCACTAGACGAGCTCGATATCTCAACACTACCATCCCGTGGGTTAGCCAACCGCCTAACCACTGTAGTGATGGGATCCATTTAAGAATTTGGTTAAGTTTTGTCCCGGGTACCAGGGAAAAGAGTTCCCAGGCTCCCTAGAGCTGGATATTCATGCAAACTTAAAACTAGTCACACCACTTACACACCCAATATGAAATTACCTTTTTCACAGATTCAACTGTCTTTAAAATAATATTTTAATGAAACTATAGTATCATTGATCATAATCTTCCAAAATGTCCGGTTGAATCCTATTTCCAATTTTTCCTTCATCGGTGTATGGCATCATTGGCAACCAGAACGCTCACCACCTGTCCACTCAGGGGCCAGAACGCTCACCACCTGTCCACTCAATAGTTCCTAGCTCATTGGCAACCAGAACGCTCACCACCTGTCCACTCAATAGTTCCTAGCTCATAGTACCCGGCAATATATTCACTTATAAAAATCAAAATGGAATCTCCATCGAAGATCACCAAGATCAACAATATAAAAGAGCCATGGACTCATCCGTTGAGGACCAGCAAGGTCAATCAACCAGATCCATGCCCGAATTCAGAAAACAACTCCTACTCCTTGTTCCAATATCTTCCACGATGTACGTGTGGGTATCTTCCACATCAATTCTCATTTATTTCATATGTATTCCCATTCTCATCACATCATTTTCCATCTCATCACATCTTTCCTCATTTATCCGCCTCATTAATGTGTATATGGTTTTCATTTGCAAGGTGTAGAAGTGATCCCCATTAAATTTATTCTGTTCTAATGTGAGTTTTTCCATCATTTACGACAAGGGGGTCTTATCAATAGTATCAGTAGTGTCTATCCCTTTACAATATGTAATGAGAAAGTTGGGAAGTTCTTTGCACATGATAATGATTCACGGCCAATGTCTAGTCCTCCCAGTACAAGATTGGCTATGAAATCTCTCTTCAATTAAGTAATGCAAGTGGACGTGATGAATTGGATATAAGAGATGATTTTCCACAGTACGTTTACACCCAAATTTTCCAATTTTGAACACTAATTAGCCTAATTTTTACTAATATTACACTAATGATAGTAGCTAGTGCTTAATTAGAATGATTAGAGAAAACAGAATGTGGAGGCCAAAATTGAGCTTATGAGTGCAAAGTTTGAAGGAGATTTTGGCATTTCGTTGTTGCCCTTACTGAGAAGCTTCAGCTAGAGGTGAGAGATTAGCTTAAATTCCCAAGGATGAGGCCAAAATGCACGAAAATTTCCGCTTGGTTTTTTTCTTCCCCCATCGCGTACACAACGCCAATGGTCTTGAGACTTATACTAAAGAGAGATTGGGGTGTAGCCAAGGCTTGGCTAAAGCGGTTTTTTTCTTCCCCCATTGCGTACACAACGCCAATGGTCTTGAGACTTATACTAAAGAGAGATTGGGGTGTAGCCAAGGCTTGGCTAAAGTAGTTTTACCCAATTTGTTGTACACATGGAGAACAAGAGAAAAAACCAGTAGTCTCATGAAATGAAAGATCCATGCCCCCTCCGTGCAACGAACTCTGGGGTGCTAGCAACAGAAGTAGCACTTCTTACGTAGGGCAGAGCCTCTCACTCAGGGCCTTGCCAACGGATATCCGGACAAGAGACTAATCCCTCGGTTCTTCCAAAATCGAACCCAGAAAAACTTCCCTCGCCCAATAGACATAGGCGATTCCTTCAGGATATTTTATTCTAACGTAGTCAAGAGCCTTAACTAACCAAACTGATCTGACCGAACATGTAAGTCATATGGTTAGATCAAGGAAGAGACTTGCACTTGGATGATAGAGACCAATGCTTTTTTCCTCACAAGAGGCACAGCCGTTGATTCTTTTCCATTGAACAAGGGTTATCCAGGATTTACTTCAACTATCGTAACTTAACAATATTGAGTCTCATTTTAGGGATCCATCAGTCCAGCCTAACCCCATCCAATCCCATGGGTTAGCCAACCTCCCAAACCACTGTAGTGACAGGATCCATTTAGGAATTTGGTTATGTTTTGCCCCGAGTACCGGGGAGAAGAGTTCCCAGGTCCCCTAGCCGGCGCTTCAAGCAAACTTCAAGATAGTCACACCACTTATACACCCAATATGAAATTGCCTCTTTCACAGATTCATCTGTCTTTAAAACAATCTTTTAATGAAACCATGGTATCACTGATCATAATCCTCCAAAATATCCAGCTTGAATTCTAAATTCTAATCATTCCTTCATTGGTGTACCTATGGCATCATTGGGTGGCCAACCAGAACGCTCACCACCTGTCCACTCAGGAGCCTTTTTCAATAGTTCCTAGCTCATAGTACCCGAAAATATATTCACCTAAGAAAATCCAGATGGACTCTCTCTTGAAGATCAACAAGATCAACCAATAGATCCATATAAAAAAGCCATGGACTCATCCATTGAGGACCAGCAAGGACAATCAACTAGATCCATGCCCGAGTTCAAAAAACAACTCTAACTCCTTGTTCCATTTTCTTCCTCGATGCACGCGTGGGTTTCTTCGGCGACCCAGATCCCGAACACCGTATGGTCAGCACTCTCTAGGATCCTTCGCAAGTCACATAGCGCTTCACTCATAGGCCGTTTCCTTGGTCCCTCATCCATAGTACTAGAGCTCGCCATTTAAATCGAACCGAGGCTGGTCAAGACCTCAGCCGACCTTGCTAGACAAGACGTCCTCCATCGAGTCTCCGTGTAACATACCCATCTTCACTAATAAAGAAATGTTCATGTAATAGATAAATTTATGAGGTTTTATGATATAAAAATCAATGATTTTATTATTTGAGTCATTTCTACTTAGAATCTTTAAATTTTGAGCCCAAATTTGGAATCTGAGCGTGATTTTACCCTAGTACAGGATTTTACAGCATCCAAAACAGACACCGGATCAAGCTTATACGTAAATTTCAGTCATTTTAGTTAAAAAGCGACGACCTTTAAACCTTAATAAATGCACGACCGGGCGTCCGACAGATAATTAGGTTCTTGGGCAACTCTATTTTAGAAGACTATGTCAGCGGGCTGTGCCTTGCATGGATGAGGAAAAAAGCGTTGCCTCTAGAAATCAAGTCTAGTAGTTGCCCAATTTATGATAAATTACCCTATGGGTGATTTGACTTTTAGAAGATCACGCTTTCCCTGTGGGATAGGACTAGGTCTTACCTATGAATCGTATCCTTGAATCTCTACATGGTCAAGGTGTAAATAAATAGGAAACTTTCTCCAAGTTAAGACTTAGTGGACTATCTTAAGTGTTTCTCCTATCTTAGTGGACTATCTTAAGTGTTTCTCCTATTTTAGAAGGGAGAACCTTAGGTCTTAGAGCCAAGTTTAGCTCCTAGGAATTGCCATTTAAGGTGTGTTTTGCAATGAATGTTTTACCTAACATAATGCTAATTAATAAAAACATCCTACTAAAACAAATAATTTGAATTGATGTTTGAATGATTGTAGAAAGAGGAAGATGCCTACTCGAAGTTTCTAGTTTTCCAATGCATCTTCGAGACTGCTAGTCACTCCTCAAATTTCGAGTTTCGTGACACCATGGTGCAGATACTAGAGAAGATGTCCCTCCCTCATTTCTCTCGTATTGAAAGAGGATGGGGTAGAGATTTTTGGAGTCGTGGGCCGAGATATTTCTTCATCCGAGCAGATCGAATTGGAAACCTCACCACCAACCTAAAGCGGATTCGTTGGATTGAAAAGTTGAAGATGATCTGTTTATTTTGGTTCGTCCGGTACCCCCAGGGCCGACACCTTTGTGACTATAGATGGGATTCGCATACCTCAAGATCACTGGGTGTATGACCAAGTGATGCAGATCTTACCTGCTGATAGAGTAGCTGTGTTGGGATCTACCCCAATCCAGAGTCTACCACCCTTACCATTAGTTTTTAGAGTCTTAGAAACTACAGCAGAACCCCCATATTTCACCTATGTGAACCGCTCTACCCTTATGTCATAGTCAAGCTTAGGAATTTCCCTTGATGGCAAATAAGACTAATTATATTAGTCTCAAATCTTTGTAATAAAACTTGTCCTTGTAAATATTTGGAAATAAAATGATTTCAATGTTTTACTCTCCAAAAATAAGCGTTGTGCAAATATGAATCTTGTAATGTTAAAATTGTTTTTACAATGATGGCCAGGACGATCACCCTCCACTTCCCAATGCACTTTACACTGATACCCAGGAGAAGAAGCTCCTGCTCAAGAAAATGCAACCTCCCTCCTTTAAAGGAGAAGGTTCAAAGGTTGAGAAGGATGCTGAAGTCTGGATTGAGGCGATGGACGATTATTTCTCTGCCGTCGTCGTCGTCGCTGGTACTGGAGTAGCAAATCAGTCTATGCTTGCACGGTTTCGCCTCATCGGAGATGCTAAACTCTGGTGGAAACAGTGGTGCCATGACAAGGAAGTCACCGAGCATTCTCAAACGTGGGAAGACATCAAGCAGGCAGTGAAGGAAAGATATCTTCCCCCATCCCATGAATCCATAAAGATAAATGAGTTTTTTAGCCTTAGGCAGTGCAGCTTAACTCTTGAGGACTACTATTCCAAATTTATCACTCTTCGAAAGTATGCCCCAGCTATGACTACTTCCCCAAGAGGCTCCTTTCTGCCAAGGGTTAAATGAACCCTTAGACTCCCGCCTTGAAGCAATGAGGCCAAGCACATTACAGGATGCTCTCATACGAGCAAAGCCCCTTGTGAAAGAAATGAAGACTGACAAACCTAAGCATCAAAAGAGATCTTACCCTTGAGCCGTCGGTCCATCTATAATCTATGTGCCTCAAACCAGGCGAATAATGTGCCATACCAAGATGAATGCTCTCCTAGCCGCTATCTGTTGTGATGATTGTAGTGCAAGTTGGGGGAATCAGTGGATCCATCTCCCTCACCCTATGTAAGTCACTAACTCTCTGAAAAAAGGCCTTAGGAGCCGCAAAGCAAACTCTACTTGGATGATCTGGTGGGTAACAGATGGCTTGTTGCATATCACCTATGATAACATCATGATTCGAGGATCCTCTATGCACTGCCAATCTTCTGAGGATAAATCTGGTACCCATAAGCAAGCTCCATGCATAAGTGTTGGGGTTACTAGTAGGGTGTCAGAAAGCCAACCTTCGTCCTCGGCTCTCTTGAAATGCACCTTGAGACACTACCTCTCCAATAAGACTAGCATTGTATATCCTCTAGTGAGTCTATCCTTTGTTGCCTCTCATAGAGAAGCATGGACTAGTGAAGGTAGTTGTGAGATAGAAATATGCGTGCACCACCTCAACCCTGCTACCCATGAAAGTGAACTCTTTATGGCCTACAACTAGGTAGGAGGTGTGGAATACCATAACCCAAGGTTGGCTCTGAGAGCCCCCTCTATGCACAAAAACCCAGTAACGTATCCATGTGCTTCTATAGCCCCTCCTTAGAATCTACAAAATGAGTACAATATCATCAGCATATAAAAGGATGGAAATACGAATACCTCCTAGAAAACGCTCCTCCGCCTTTGGTTCTGTTAATGAAGTCCAAGTCCAAAGAGGGTCGTGTTGAGATGTCAAGCTCAACATGAGCTGACACTCACGAGGCGCCTGCATGACCATTCGACATTTACATCACTGAGACAGGTTTGGTAGCTGGCACCGACATATTGCCAGAGATTCTACAACTAGACTACACCAACTAGTCCACACCTACCCACTCCTCTTAGCATGTTCACATTATGGACCGCTTGTATATACCCTATTATGTGTGTTAGTCACTTTATTTTCTGGTGATAGCTTGGATGAGATTGAGCATGTGAAAAGTCTTCTCAAAAAGGAAGTTTGAGATGAAGAATTTGGGAGATCTGCGCTACTTTCTGGGAATTGAGGTCATTCGCACACCTGATGGTATTTGGTTGTCACAGAGACAGTATGTATTGGACATGTTGTCCAAATATGAGATGGATGACTATAAGTCAATCTTGGTGCCATTAGATCAAAATGGCAAGGTTAGTGCAGATGGAGGTTATGTGTTGGAGGATCCCACTATGTACATGAAGATTATGGAGAGTTTGATCCATGTCACGATCAGTAGGCCAAATTTGAGTTACACTGCTAGCTTAGAGAGCCAGTTTATGTAGGCTCCACGGAAATCACATCTTGCAGGTTCGGTATTTGAGGGCCATTGTTGATTATGCATTGTTTTATGCAGCACGTATACCATTGGAGCCATATGCGTACACAGATGCAGATTGGACAGGTAGCAACTCGGACAAGAGATCTACCAGTGGATTTATGTTTTCATTGGGGAGTTCTATTTGACATGGAGCAGCAAGAAGCAACCCATAGTTGCTTTGTCGAGTACAGAGGCAGGGTACAGAGGAGCTGCGGTGGCAGCGTGTGAGGTAGCTTGGTTCCGTAAGCTACTTTGTTGATTTGGGGTTGCACGTGGAGAGAAAAGTTGTCATATATTGTGACAATCTTAGCAGTATACAGTTGGCCAGGAACCCAATTTTCCATGCGCAGAGACGAAACACATTGAGATACATTACCACTTCATCAGGGAGAGAGTCTTAGCAGGCGCCACATCGACTTGGCCAACGTCAGCACACAGGATCAGGTCGCTGACATCTTCACGAAGGCCTTAGGAACTGAGAATCTCCACAGATTTTGAGATGTTGTAAGTGCTGTAGGAGATGGGCCCGATGCACTATATCAAAAGCTTCGTAGCAAAAGTCCACAAAGTAGCAATATAGTTGGTGGCAATCTGGCTTAACCTGCTCAGTGGTGATAGCCCAAAGCGTGAATATGTGATCCACCATGGAGATTGTCCTCTTGAATTCTACTTTCCCTGGTGCCATGCATCCCTCTCTCTGCCAATGTGATGAGCTCAGACTCAAGTATATATCCATAGAGCTTTGCCAAGATATGGTCGATCATGATGGTTCCATAGTTATTAGCATCCATGGAGTCTCTCTCTCTCTCTCTCTCTCTCTCTCTCTCTCTCTCTCTCTCTCTCATGGATAGGCGTAATAATGTGTTATGACCAGGTGGGGAAAAACCCTTTGAGAGGGCCCAAGTAAACATATGGGCTAGGAGGTGTTGCCTGCATAAGATAGGTGCTCAGCCATAAGCCTCCCGTGATATTGTGATCAGTCGTTCTAAAGCCTACATATAGCCTTCACCACCATGTCTCCTATGAAGAAGGTGGTGTGATAATGAAACAAATTCTCTTCAATTGAGTAATGCAAGAGGATGCATTGAATTTTGATGTAAATGAGAACTTTCTACAGTGAATTTACACTCTAAGTTTTCAATTTTGGACTTAAATTAGCCCAATTTCTGTAGATACAACACTCATGATAGTGATTAGTGCTTAATTTCTATAATTACTTGAGTTGAATCTTGGAGGATGAAATTGAGCATGTGGAAGCAACCATTGAGAGGGCTTTTTGCATGAGGGTGTTATCCTAGATGAGAGCAAGAGCCCTATATAGAAAAGATAGCTCAAATCTTCATAAAACAAGCAAAAAACATCGATTTTATTTACCTGATTATTTGCTTGAGTTGAATCTTGGAGGATGAAATTGAGCATGTGGAAGCAACCATTGAGAGGGCTTTTTGCATGAGGGTGTTATCCTAGATGAGAGCAAGAGTCCTATATAGAAAAGATAGCTCAAATCTTCATAAAACAAGCAAAAAACATCGATTTTATCTACCTGATTATTTGCTTGTTGTGGTCGCGTCCGATGATGAAATGGGTCAAGATTGCATTTGCGGGTAGCTTACACTATTGGTAAGGTATCCCTAAGGTGGCTTGGGCTAATTGTTAGCAGCCGTCGCAGAGAAATCAACACAAAACCAGTCGACGTTTTAGCATCGTTTTTGGGCGCTGTAGGAGATGAATTGGAGTGAATGGCTTGAGCTATGGGTTTGCCTAGGCTTGTATGAGATACCGCTTGAAAGACTTGGCCAAAGATGGAGAGATTGAGCAGAACAAGCTTGAGCAAGTTTGGCCACAAGAAGGGAAATGAAGATAAGATTAGGATTAGTGAGTGATTGATTAAGTGATTAATAAAGAGATTATACTAATATGAGTTAAAGCTAAGCTAATGGAGCTTAAACCAAGCTCTTATATCATGTTGAAATTCATGGATCTATCTCCCTACTACTGATAATCAACTATCTAATTAGATCATAATCCTAATCTAATGACAACACTACTCTAAAGTGGATAAAAATGAACAATACTCATGATGATGAGTGTGTGCTAATTAAGTTTAGACTCAAGTTCAATTAAATTACAAGATGAAAACTTGTACTCATAAAAAGACTTGAGATGTTATGCTTGTATTCCAATTTTTCAAATGTCCTCCTTTTATATGAGGAAAGTACAACAAAGCTATGATAGCTCATGTGGGATAACTTGGCTAGGTCACTTGGCACTCTAGCATCACTCATTTCAACATGTCCATTCCATCTTGCACCCCAACTTACTTTTCCTCTGCGTGACACTTAGGATGGACCTCATCATCTCTCCTCTGTTCCTTCTCTCTCTAGAAGTTGACACTCTCCTTCATGAGACCTCTTGGCTATATTTTTTATACTCTCCTTCCCAACACTATATCCAAGCTTACTAGTGTGTTTCCCAAGCTTTCAAGAGTGATACCAAGCTGGATTCACTCTCCTACACACTCCCAATGACTGAAATTCAGCAAAACCGTACTTTTCTTTGTTGTAATTTCAGGTCTTCTAACTGAAAACCCTATTTTCAACCTGCCTTCCTCAAGTTGAACCATAGGGGAAGCTTTCTCAAGATTCCCCGCAAGACTTTTGTTGTGAAGGATTGCAAACAGATTGAAGATTTCAACACTTCAAATGTCTCCATCGCGAAGACTTCTACTATCATTGACTCTACTTGCAATTGGTAAGCTTTAATGCTCAATTATGAAAGCAAGTAGCAAGAGGGAGGAGAAAGACTCCATGTTCCCATACCCTATGTAGTGTTCTCTTATCGTACTTGCTCTATTTGCATATTATTTCTACCATGTGTTGGTGGAATAATAGAGAGTTCATAGGGAACATGGACACTTGACAGGGTAGGGTGAGTTCTAGATTTTGATCGACAACCATATGGATTAGCACTGTGTTCAGCCAAACATTCAACACCCGCCGACAAACTAAACACACCGACCGGTCGGTGTGGAATGTTTGGACACAATGCTAATCAATATAGTTGTCAGTGAAGATCTACAACTCACACTACTCTCTCAAGTGCCCTATCTGCGCTCTATTGTTCTACCAACGTATGGTAGAAACAATATGCAAGAGAGCACGTAGGACAAGAGAACACTACACAAGGTATGTAAACATGGAATCTTGCTACTTGCTTCCATAATTGAGCATTAGCGTTTGCCAATTGCAAGTAGAGTCAATGATAGCAAAAGTCTTCGCGATGGAGGCATTTAAAGTGTTGAAAGCTTCAATCCTTCATGGACAAAAGTCTTCAACTAGATGTAAGAAACCCTAGGAGAGCTTCCCCTATGGTTCCACTTGAGAAAGGAAGGCTAAAATTAGGGTTTTCAATTAAAAGACCAAAAATTATAGCAAATAAAAGGACTATTTTGGTTAATTTCAATAATTAGGAATGTATAGGCGAGTGAATATGGCCCGGAATCACTCTTGGAAGCTTGAAAATCACACTAGCAAAGCTTGGATATGGTGTTGGGAAGAAAGTGCAAAAAATACATCCAAGAGGCCTGATGAAGAAGGGTGCCAACTTCTAGAGAGAGAAGGAAGAGAGGAGAGATGATGAGATGTCCACCCTAGGTGTCAGGTAGAGAAGAAAAGTGAGTTGGGGTGCAAGCTGGCTGGTTGCTCTCTTTGAACAAAGGGGATAAGGTCTCAGTGTGATGGGCATTGAGCATTGTCCAATCAGTGTGCACACACGGGGCTGGTCATAATTTATGAGAGTTTTAGTGCATGCCACCTTGCCATCCCATTATAAATAGCAAGGTTGTGGTGTTATAAAAGGCATCTCCCATAGAAAGTGATGGCTTCATCATCCTACGAGATCCAATGTAAACCTGTGCCATCCTTGTATATCACCTGCAACCTGATAGGGTTCTCAAAATCATACATTTGTATATGCTCACTCTTGGTCCTAGCATTGAAGTCCCCAAGTAAGAGGGCCTTGCCTAGTCCCAAGAAGCCAATGATATCCTCAAAGAGAGCTGTGTATGGAGACTCCCTCCACTCCTGTGGGAGATATGGAGAAGAATCCAAGAAGAAATAGCATATCACCACATAGATACATCTGGAGGCTGTAATCTATAACGTAGCGGGCCTCCTCATCCCTCCTATGGGTTGTGTGTTCTAAATAAAACCACTACTCCTCTTGATCCCCTCCTCACCCCTCCTATTATTCGGTCTCCCCCCCCCATAAGCTGGTATTGCGCTTTGATGCGTCTTTGTGTAGAAGATGATGTCCTGCCCTGTGAAAGTCTCCTTGAATCCCCCAATGTCTAACCACAAAATCGTGTTGCAGTTCCAGACTACCATGTGGTCCCATAGAGGAAGAAACATATACATTAAGCGTCTACTAAAGACCCAATGGTCCTATGAGACCAAAGAGATACAATAATGTCCATCCATGGAATCTCATCATGGAATACCAAGAACATGGAACATGAGAGGAGCATCAATCCCCAATAGACGGTATACCACTCTCCAAAATATTAAGCATGGGACTAATGAGTATGGTAGAGAGGTCTCCCTCAGCTACACCACGTGGAAAGGTCGCTCGATGGTAAAGACAAAGAAAGAAACAAAGAAAGTTATATTAAACGTCTTCAAAAGACCTAGTGGGTCTATGAGACCAAAAGTGATACAATAGTGTGTATGTAGTACAAAAGAAAACAAAATTGAGAGCTATGAGCTGGGAATGTCAAATCCAAGCCATATGATACAAAGTGGGACCATCATCATACAACCTAGGAGGGGGCCATCAAGGATATTGAGCATGGGGTTAAAGGCTCTTCAGATCCGTCAGCTATGGGAAGGTGGCTGTGTGCCTCTCCATGATCTCCTAACAATGTTCTTGTTGGAAAAACAAGAGCTCAACTATTGCATGTCTAGAGATGTTGAAATGCTTGCAAATACAATGGAGAACATCTTTAGATGTCATTTTCCATGAAAATCTAGAAACAAAAGGCTTGTGCTGGATATGTCAATGTCTATTGGATTCTATTGCTAACTAAGTCTCTATTGAGGTTCATTGCTGAATTTGTGCAAGTTACTACTCCACTATATGAACTCACCAAAGCCGATCGAGGTTCAATTGAAATCCCGAGAAGAAAGAATCACTCCAAGAATTGAAGAATAAATCCATTCACACTAATTTCATAAATTATTTGCAATTTCACACTTTTGGAATCTCAACAAGGAGCTTAAACATTTCATTGAACCATAATCATATGCCTTGCTACGCATGTATTACTAGGATACACTTGAATGGACCAAACATTTCAATTACCTTGTACGCCCGTAAGAAAAGGAGACCTACAGTATTTAAGAGTACAGACACACTAACAAGGGTCCTTACAGACCACAAATCTGGGATGGCAGGCAGTAATGCCCAGCCAAGCACAAGATTCCCCAAATCTAACACCTTCCTAATGGCCATATCACGTTGCATTTTCATGTGCTTAGAATAAAAAATTTAACTAAGCTCTTTTTAAATGCCCTGTTAATAAACAACTTGCGATCATTGTTGTGAATCCTCAAAACCTGTGAGATCTCAACATACAAGAACAAGGAAATTGAGAAACTTAACTTGTGGTTCACACAAAATGAATAGAGTGCTTTCTTTACAAGCGTTTCATGTGGATAAGAAATCCAAAATACAATATTGTTGCACCATTGAGTGGCATCTTCATGCACACAATGATGGGAAAATAATCATTTTTAAGCTTTGGAATGGAGACAATCATGTTACTTGGAAGATTGTGATGTCTTCAAATCAATTACCTTCTCTTCAGCTTTTCCAATCTCTTTCTTTTGCTTCTCCAAAAGGTAGCTTTGTGCGGTTGCATTAACAATGCTGCTAAAAAATCCAATGATCATTATCCAAACCATTGTGTTCCACAATAAGGGGATCGAGAACTTCCATGGTGTTTCCTGAAAAAATGAGGCCTTGCCAGATCATTAGGGAGATAAAAATGATTAGCATTAACGATATATATCATTATAAAGATGATACAGGACCCATATATACATGTCTACCTTGTCTGTAGCTGGTGCATTATGATAGTTGTATTCAATCTTCTCTAGCTGAATCAAAAGCTGGCTTACAAAACCCGATACTGCTGGCATATGCTGGAAAACCTGCCTTAAACTGCTTTCAAGGTGTTCTACCAGCTGATTGTTGCAGAGGAGAATAACAAAGATGGTCTGGCAGCAAACACAACTATAGCTTTGTTAGTGTTATTTGAAAAGAGGATGAAACCAGACGGAAACCCGTAACAATATACAGACACTTCAGATGCCAAACAAAGATATGAAAACACAGCGGAAATAACCATAAACAATATCAAAACACTGCACTAAGCCGGAACGACCGGCCCCAGTAGGAACCTTATTCCAATGAATAAAGGTTACAACCAAACCAAGGTGCGGGTGCAGTCCTGCACCGGATTTTACCACAAAGCTCCACAAACACTTGCTCAAGAAACTAGGCACCAATCAGCACCATAAACCAGTGCAAATCAGCCTTGAACAACAGCCCAGTACAGTACCAAATCCAGCCCCAAAATCTGTGCCAAAACAGCCCCCAAAACGGAGTCTCAAATCTGCCCCAAAGAAACTCTCAAATCAGTCCCTGATTCCTTCAAAAGAACCCCAGAAAAGCTCTCAAATCACTGTCCCAGATTCCTCCAAAAACAGCCCTTGAACGATGGCCAGGAGGGAGCGGTGAAGAGAGAGTAGCTGCCCAGCCCGCTGTCCACTGTACGGCCAGCACAAGGGGAAGAGGAGAAGCTGTCCAGCCTGCTGTACACTGTACGGCCAGCGCAAGGGGAAGAGAGAGAAGCTGCACTGCTGCCCATGCACAAAGGGAAGAGAGAGAAGCTACCTGCTGCCCAGTGTACAGCCAGCACAAGGGGAAGAGAGAAAACTACCGCCTACTACCTGCTGTACGGCCAGCAAACAAATAGCAAGAGGGCAAACTGGAAGAGATCGACCTGTAGAGAGAGAAAGCTCCAAATCTGTTGAGGAGGGATGCGCATGCTCAAAAGAGAAGCCCCCGTCCTTATTTAATGAAATCGACCAGCTATTTGTGGGGTGCTTTTTCCTTCCTCTGCCCAAAAATAGTGGATGTGCCAAAAAATAGTAGTTTTATGTTTTTTTCCTAACTTGTTGGCCAAGTTTGCTATAGGCACCTCCTTTTGTCCACATTTACATGCCCAAATCAATAATAAGCCCGCCGGCCACACTTAAATGGTGTGTAAACCTGTTGATTCATAAACCTTGTAAGTCACTTATAAAAAACCCGTATTGCTCAAGTTATGTAGCCATCTTTAAGGCCAAACTTTGCCAGCAAATGCTTCAGCTTTCTTCTTTGGAAAACCCCCATTCACACCTTGGTTTCAGACAGTGTGTGAAACACTGTTCAAGACTGGTGAGGGGACCAAATTTGTGACGGAGGATGCCATCAACACCTATTGTTTAACATAAGTTGCTAAATTCAAGAAATCCATGAGGAAACTTAAGAGCTGCACAAAATGGGTCTTTTCCCCTTCACCACTTCAGCCGGTTTGCCACATCAGCTACAATTTTCCATGTCAATTAACTATTTCTTTGGGTTGTTTGTGGGTCCACATGATGGAGCAATGACACGGGGGGGGGGGGGGGGGGGGGGGGTGCGGCGTTGGTAGGGGTAACAGGCAGGGAAGGGGCAGCTTGAGGCAGACGGTGCTTAGCAACAGCAGCACAGTGGGTGGGCAGCTCCCGAGCCTGACATTCTTGCAGTACAAGTCCAGCCATACAATTGTTTGTAAATATACTACTAATGAATCGAGCATGGGGAACTATGTCAAAGGCTATGCAGCAGATTACAAAACAATTCTCTATGCTTAGCCTTCCTTAGTGATGACTCTGGGTGTGGTCCAAATTTCAATCTGACTCCTGCGTTCTCAGCAGTATGGTAGTTCTGTGTGCCCATAGCATCCCCTCCTTTGGATGATGTGTTTGCCATTCAAGAGTGTAGGTCATGGCAAACATATTGATGACAAAGCAAGTACAACAAAAGGATTTGCAAACAGTAAGCCCCTGTATGCATTACCTGGAGGTGAGTCTTCAACAGCGCTTTTCCTATCAATGTAGGGATAAAGAAGCTCCAAAATGGGACCAAAAGTTGACCGCACATTATGCCAGCAAGATCAAACAATGGATTGGGCACCTACATACACAAAATCCATCTCAGATGAATGATAAGACTTGATAAATATAGAGTCATGTCCAAGTAAGAGATGTGCACCTTCCAAGCACATTAATCATAAAAGGCATCAACTAATCGCTTTACACATCTCACCCCGCCCCCAGACCCAAAGCAAAAATCCAACAAAAAACTAAAACAAAGACCATGTTATGTTCACAAAGATCATTAAGGCAAGGATTGATCCTAGCAAAAAAAAAAAAAAAAAAACAATCTAGAGGGATTAAGGACCTTACATCTTGTGGTCTTCTGAAGTTGTAAGATAGCCCAGTAGGGAGGTCACAACCTTAACCCACCTGTCCCACTCCAGTCAAGTTCATGGCAAGTTTCCATGGTGCCTCTTGGGACAGATTCCTGACATGTATGTCACTGTTTGATACAGATTGGCCCACACACACACACACACACACAAATTTTTTTCTTAAAAAAAGAAACGTACTCATGTTCCTCGCCCACTGATAGTAATTCTTGAGTAGTACACACCTAATAATATTGCGATCACTGAGACACCCTACTAGGCTATTCAAGGGTAGCTCCACGCTGCCAGTGCATTGTGTGTAATAGCTGTCATTGCAATGCCTTTACCTCTTGCCTGGATAAAAAAATGGGGGCAGACATGGTGGCGGTTGGCTGAGAGGAGGAAGGGTAGGGAAGGGGGAGGATGGGCGGCATGGTGGGGTTGAATGAAAGAAAGAAAGAAAGAAAGAAAGAAAGAAAAAAGTTATATTAAGCGTCTTCAAAAGACCCAGTGGATCTATGAGACCAAAAGTGATACAATAGTGTCCATGTAATCTCATCGTGGTACAAAAGAAAACAAAGACTAGTGCTAGAGAGAGAGAGAGAGAGACGGGGGTACAAGAAGAAGGGAGGAAATTGCAATCACATAAACAAACAAGCAGCAGTGAGTAAACTTCATACCGAGGCAAATATTAAGATTGTCGCACTAATCCATCTGATGCAAGGACCTCGTCTTCTGAAGTTGTAAGATAGACCTTAGGGAGGTCAGAACCTTAACCCACCTGTCTCACTCTGGTCAAGTTCATGGCAAGTTTACTTAAAGCTCAATAGAAAACTTTGGCCTGCACTTCAGCAATGTGCTCAATCCACCAGGGTTCTGAAGCTCTCTAGGCATGGGATCCATGGTGCCTCTTGGGACAGATTCCTGGCATGTATGTCTCTGTTTGATTCGGATTGGCCCACAAAAAAATTTACTAGAACGTACTCATGTACCTTTCCCGATGATAGTAATTCTCAAGTAGTATACACCTAATAATATTGCAATCACTGGCACACCATACTAGGCTATTCAAGGGTAGCTCCATGCTGCCAGTGCATTGTGTGTATTAGCTGTCATTGCAATGCCTTAACCTCTTGCCTGGATTAAAAATGGGAGCAGACATGGTGGTGGTTGGCTGAGAGGAGGAGGAGGAGGACGGAGGGTTGGGGGGGCAGAGAGAGAGAGAGAGACGGGGGGTACAAGAAGAAGGGAGGAAATCGCAATCACAAAAACAAACAAGAAGCAGTGAGTAGACTTCATACCGAGGCGAATATTAAGATTGTCCAGAACTTGTAACGTTTGAAGTTAAGCTGTTGGAAAAACTCGATCATCCAAGACTTGAGCTTGTACAGATATCTCGTAACAGCATTAGCTGATTCATCCGAAGAACTTTTAAGCTTTAGGTCCTCAAACTCTTTTAGCCTCTCCCCTGAAAGCTTTGCTGTAACAAATAAAGCAGAAAGAGAGAATGAAGATCATTAGGGAAAAAACTTCATTTCCTCCTACTGATCCTATTAATTTGTAGCCTGCATATACATGCCCCCTATGTCCCCGACCAGCCTATTGTCAACACTTCAACCTCGACAGCCATCTCTATTAACATCAAGATTCAAAACCATAAGAGGGGATCAAGTACAGTAAATCCAAAGATGTAAAGCCCCCATAGTACCACCTGATACACAAGGTTAGTACATACAAAAGGGTGCGCACAAACTCACCTCCCAACCATAGATTCCATCAAGAATCACCCCCGAGCCAAGGGGCTAGGGTTCCACTCCCCACAAGCCAAGCCAATCAGCCCTAGCGTCCCATACCACCAAAGCCTGTCCTAAGGAAACTTCGGCAAGACCACTTGTGAACCGCCACGTCCATGGCAAGAGTCTGGTCCAAACACAGACCAACAACCAACTCAATGACTGAATGGATCACTATAACCCATAAGTCACTTATATAATGACCAATGCTGCTATAAATAACAATCCAGTGATAAATAGCCAGTAAGCATAGAATCTAGATTATCAATAATAATGAATCCTAGCCACCTGTAACTTGCATGTAGCCTCCCTAATCACAAGGCTCCCCAACCAAGACCAAATTAGCCCCTAATCCCAAGGATTAGTGTTAAACACACAACATAATCCCCCCTCCTAAGACCTTTCCTCTCTAGGAAACAGCAATTGTCTCCCAAGTCGAGCCCTCCACCACCCTATCTTTCACTTGATCTTATATACCAAAGGATCAACTTATTCCGACGCTTCCTCTCCCTGAAATCCAGTATAAGCTCTAGCTCATGTGGAACAAAGGACAAGTCCTCAACTTCTACCATCTCCGGAGATGTAATTAAATTATTCTCAGCTCCCAGTTTCTCCTAGAGTCTACTCACGGGAAAAACCGGATGAACTTTTACATTAGGAGGCAATTCTAGTTTATAAGCCACATCGAATCCTTTTTAGGATTCGATTAGGCCCACAGCACCTAAGGGACAACTTCCCAACCCTCCACGTTCATTCTTGATAGATTCCCGTGCATTGACTGGCATCTCCTACATATTTAAACCCTTAAGTCCTTATACAATTACCCAGAAATCTTGGTTGGTAACCGTACATCAGCATAAACGGACTGTAACTAGTAGCCGAATGCTTAGCACTATTGTATGTAAACTTGACCATTGAGATGTATCGCTCCGATTCAGATGGTCATTCGAAAACATATGCACAAAGTATATCCTCCAGAAGCTAATTCACCCTCTCCATCTGCCCACCAGACTCACGATGATTGGAGGAACTCATACTCACTGTAGTCTCCAATTTCTGGGAAACTAGCTTCCAGAAGTGTCCAAAAAACTTGAGTCCCGGACACTCACTATGTCACAAGGAAACCCATATAATCTGAATTACTGCTCAACAAACTAATGAGACAAATCAGTTGCTCTCATGGTTGACCTCGGAAATACTTTCCCACTTCCCAAAAGAGATCTACCCTCCAACTCTAAGATGCTCAGAGTTATTCACCTGACATTGATGACACTTCACCACATAGTCTTGGACTTCAGACGTCATTTTAGGCTGGTAAAACATCCGTTTTACTAAATCATAAGTCAGGTGTACACCCAAATGACATGTTGTAGGAGAGTCATGACATTCATGAAGAATCTTCCTCCTAATCTCAGCATGGTACACAAACTCTATCATCCCGGAATAATAATCCGTTCCGGATCAAGTACTGACTACCAGCCACCCTAACAGATGGTATGACCTCTGAGTCTTGGTCTAAACTGTGGAGCTCCCTGCCTGAACTTGCTACCAGTACCAACTAAAATGCCCATCGGTCCAACATAGCCCTCATAGGGAATCATACAAGTCAGCACTAATCTCAGTGACACTCAAAAGATTCACCTCTCCAATCCAATTCAAAGCATCTGCAACCCGGTTCAAACTACCCTTCCTATACTTAATCCCTATATCAAAGTCCTACATAAGCTCTGCCCACCGTGCCTTCTCCCTCTCAACTTAGGTCTATCAGTCAAAACAACAAATTTGGAGCCATATAAATAATAGCTCCAAATTTTCAATGCGTGTATCACCACATACAACTCTTTCTCCTGAGTATGCCACCTATCCCCACTATCAAAAGCTTCTTGCTACCACAAGTAGGCCCCCCTTGGAATAAGGCAACCCCAATCACATAATCACTGGCATCAATCTCAACCACAAATGGTTGACCAGGATTTGTAAGGCTAAAATAGGTGCCTCTTTCACCTTAAGCTTGAGAGTCTTGAAAGCCTCGTCAAGCATCTCATTCCAAGAAATAGGACTATTGGACTTACGTCCATGTCCTCTGGGGAACCCTCCATAACAAAGAGCAAAGTATGACCCTTCCGAAGAGAGGCCTGACAGGGATCCGGGGTAGAGACAGGCTCAACATGGACATTGACTCAGCTATTCATCCGGAGTGGCTGACTCTCCCGACCCCCTTGATGTGGCTAGGCGTGTTCACCAAACACGATATTTTCGTGGCAGTCTATAGTGCAGATGAGGACAGTTGTCTGCTCACTTTTTCTATTGGATTATATGGCAGATTAGAGAGATCAGAGCACCCCTTCGAGGATTTCAGAGGCTGCACCTTGCAGAGGGTGACGGTGATTGGTTTTCAGGCTCGTGCATGGCACATAGATCCAGCACCAGCCAAGGTGGCCAGGGAGAGATTTTGGCGGTTATGGATTTGGGAGTGCCGACCTCTCACGCGGTTGTAGTGGGACCCTGGAGAGTGGACGTGGCATGATCCCACAGACCGGGTGGAGACTCTGGATGCCCCTTTCTTTGTATATACAGCGAGGATCCAGATGTCGGAGATAGATGGTACACCTGCAACATCAGCACACTGGCAATCTCAGGGCCTATCACAGCGCTTCCTTTCAGATTTTTGGAAGAGGCTTTGGGACAGCTTTCGACCGAGGAAGATCACTCTCTTCCTTTGGTTGACGGCATGCAGGAGTCTGGCATTGGGTACTTGGCTGGCACTCGAAGGGCAGCCAGCAGCTTGCCCGAGGTGTGGCCACTCCCATGAGTCTCAGCGACATTGCCTTTGGGATTGCCCAAAAGCTCAGCAGATTTGGCAGGGAATTCTCCGCATCTTTGCTATGGACAAGGCATCGACCCAGATTATCACTTGGGATACTATCGCTTGGGCCACCGAGGCTAGAGTGGTCAGGACTTACAAGGAGGATGGGGGAGGCCATGCCCTTCAGGTCTCCCACCATCGCATTGCAATAGTTCTAGTCACAGCCCCACGTGCAGGTGTTTAGCGACCAAGCTCATGCCAGCGCTGGGAGATTTGCAGTAGCAAAGCAGCCTAGCACATCTTGCATGCTAGATGTAGCGAGGCCATCAAGGGTACGCCGGCTGAGACCATCAGAAGCATATGGCTTGACATCATTCATACCCTCCGCGATCAGTGGGGGAAGTTGCAGGGAGGTTCTGACTGCATGCGGAAGACCTGTGTGGTTGTTTCCACCCCCCCCCCCTCTCCCTCTGTATGAGTTAGCCTTCTCCTCATAGAGCGGCCAGCCGGAGGAGAAGCATCTCTCTCCCTTATGATCACTTGTTTCCTGCCCTTATATGAGGCGAGTTTATATTTAGCCCTTCGTGGTTGTACTTAGCCCTTTGTGGCTGTTTTCCTCATTAACTAATTGAAGGATCTTTTTCTCTGTAAAACCATTCCTTTCCTAGGATAATAACATCAACCCTATCTAGATCCATAATCAAGAAATCTAGGACTTCGGTATAATCTTCAATGGATATTGGCAAACTGAGAAACTCGTTGGTCCCAAATCTGTCCATGCCCCCGTGCCAGGTTCACATGATAAACATTATCACTTGGCTACATCTCCACTCTCAACTTCTGCAGAAGTTTGGCATTAAAACGAAGTTATGAGTACTACCACAATCAAAAAGGATGTGCACAGTCTTCCCCAATACTGATCCATACATATGTATAAGATCATTGGTACCGAAGACTGAAATGTTGAAGTTACATAACATGCAGATACTATGATATAGAACTGTAGTATCAACGAAAGAGGTTCTAGGGTTACCTTTTACTTCGGTCACGTGAGCTACCTTGGGCAATTTCTTCGCCTGTGGACAGTTCGCTCTCATATGGCCCTTCTGGCCACAAATGAAGCACCCGCCATGTTGAAAAAGTTCGAAGACTAGGATGCCAAGTTAGGATTGATATTTCTCCTGCACAGCAGTTTGCTCCGGTACTTATGAGTATCCGGAAGAAGCTCCTCCATTGGAGCTCCAGGAGATTAGATTTAACCTCCAGAGCTTTGGTGGCTAATCAGGTTTTGCTTGCCTCGGCTTGGTTTATTGCCTCTTGTTGGTGCTTCTCTCGTGCGTGCATCTCGTTATATGCAATGGTCAAGATGGGAGAGATGCGCATACACAGTTCCTGCTTGGAAGGCCTTTAAGAGACTTCCGGAGGATTGGAGAGTTGCATCCACTCAGCATCTTAGGGGCTCTCGCATTCGTATTGATCAAATTGATGCACCTATTCCACATGAGTGGCTTTCTGGGACCTTTCACGGAGACTATCATCCAAGTTGGCTAGGAGTTTTTTCGAGGATAGGCATACCTCTGCAGGTCATTGCTCTCCCGGGCCAGGAGGATACAGATTGCCTCATTTAATCTATCATGCCTAGTGGGAGATTGAGGAGATGTAGTATGGAGGAGATCATCCCAAATACTAGGCTTCGTCCAGTGAGGATTGTTGGTCGCTCGGGGAAGCAGCACTGGTTCATTGATCCTTCTCCTCAGATAGTGACTCATGGCTCTTGGTGTTTGTGGCTATATGGTGGTAGTCCTATCAGATATCTTCAATGGGATCCAAGAGAGTGGGAGTGGATTGATGCCTTCGATCCTTTGAAAAGCCTTCCTTTTTTCAGTTTCACTGTTCCGAATGCCAGGCTTCTCCTCACTCGACAGATGCATAGGATCCCTACTCTCAAGCCTCATTGGGAGAGCTATGATATTTCTCCAGTGATACAGTGCAGATATTGGCATAGACTTTGGCACTCATACAGAAGGAGCCAGATCTCTCATTTCTTTTGGTTATTCTTACATGGCGGTCTCCCCACCAATCAGTGCAGATCAGTTTTCGGTGTAGCACCTTCCTGTCCTAGATGTGCGGCAGATTCTGAGTACGTACAACATTGTTTATGGGGATGCAGCATTGCACAGCACATTTGGGGTCTTGTAGCCCAACTTATGGGCAAATTGAGTGGCCGAGCCATGCATGTGACTTGGGGGGCAGTTGCTTGGCTCTCCCAATCCGGTCCACAGCTTTTTATAAGAGCAATGGTACAGATTCTGCTTTTTTCATTCGTAGAGGTATTGCCCAGCATGGTTTATTGCAGGATGTTCTTCACTCTGATTATACACTCCCTAGACAGAGGATTGACACCAGTTGGGAGATTATTGCCAGTATTACAGCATGGCAGATCTGGAGAGCTAGATGCACGGAGGCTATTGAGGGTGTCCAGATTTTTGGGTCTCAGTGCATTAGTACTATATGGGGTGATATCATCCACACTCTTATGGCTACTTGGGCTCGCATTCAGGGGCCCTCTCGTTCTGCGCAGGCAAAGCGTGTGATATTTATGCAGGAATGGGACCATGGCATCTTCTTTTCCTCTAGTACCACAGGTCTTACATGGCATCATGATGCTCTTTAGTGGTTGAAATCACCTTACATATTGGGGTGATTCTATTCTTTTTCGGCTAATAGCTGTGATTGTTGTATGTTTTTCTCATACTTAATAGAAGTCTTTTTTTTTTTTTTTTTTTTAAAGTTTGAAGACCTTGGTGGGTTTTCTTCTATTTCTTCGGATTGGAATCACCCGACACTTGCGTTTGATTTTTATTCTGTGAACCCTTCCCAAACCTAAACTTACGATTGCAATGGGACCCTGCTTGGACCCGCCTGGAGTGTAAGATTTCTAGGAGTCCTATTTTTTATTCGGATTCAGGCTAGCCATGGTCTCCTCATAAATTCTAGCATACTTGATAGCATCCTCCGGCGTCTTGCTATGGTTATTTCTCACCGTAAATACGTGCCAAACATGTTGTGCATATCCAAGTCGGCAAACTTGGCCACAACATCAAACTCTCCTCCGCCTAGAGGAACCCGTCGCGAAACTTTGCCTCAAAATCTTCCCAAGTAGTAGGTTTGTCTCTGAGTTCTCTCCACCAGGTAAGAGCCTTTCGCTTCAGGAGACCCCTCACCATCTGAATCTGTCGGGTGTCTGGGAAAGGGTGAAACTCGAAGTGCACATTCCAATGGTTACGCCAGAAGTCTACAACCTCATGTGTCCTCTCCTTCTTCTTGCTCACAAAAGCGTCCGGCATGAAAGAACGCGCAGCTATAGCCATACTTGGGACTAATCCAAGTACTGCCCTCTATAAGAGTGACACTTGACCCCTCAACTGCTACATATCAGCTTGTACGTCGGACCAGAGTTTAGCCATTTTCTCCTCAAAGTAAGATTTTTCTACCCCTTCAACTTCCTCTTGCTCAACCTCAATAGGCTCCCACCGGTTTGAGGGTTATCCACCTGATCCGACACATCATTAAAGAGAAATGGAGATGGAGGATAAAAAAGGTGGTAGTGCATGAAAACTGTGTACCAATTCTGAATTTCAGAAATTAAAGAGAAGAATTTGTCACGCGAGAAAAGATGGGAAAAGACGCAAAACTACCCATTTACCCATACTCCACGCGCGAAAGTTGGAAACCGTATTGTGAAGCTTCGCAATAGACCGTCTCCAAGGTTTCGTCACATCGGGAGAAGGGAAAAGATGAGTAAAAGACCCCCAATCCCATGGTTTTATAGTCCATGCACACAAAAACCTTTACGCCACCCTTAGCAAGTGTGCTAAAAATATCATGGCTTTTGCCCAACAGCCAACTCTGCGCCTGCCTGTACAATTGCCTGTATGGCAATCATGCTTTCAAAGCAGCTACCAGGTACGCTGACCTGTTGGCATTCTAACCTCCAGTTGACCTCCCATCTGTCAACCTACTGGCCTGCCACACACAGGCACACCTGCTGTGGGCAGCACCACCCAGTCAACAGTGCGCACCACCAGCAGCTCTGCTGCTGGTGGTGTTAAGACACCTCTAGCCTTGCTGCCCAGCCTTGCTGTCGAAAAGAGCAAAGATGCCCACGCTTTCCACAACACACCCAACATACCAGCACTCAGTCGACTTCCAACAGGACACCAGCCACCAACAACAAAAAAAAGGCAAGTGTGCTCTACGCTCAAGAGTCTCTAGCACTTTTAAAACGATTAGGGTTTCTGGGACAACAAACCTTCACCATGCACACCTCTCTCTCTCTCTCTCTCTCTCTCTCTCTCTCTCTCTCTCTCTCTCTCTCTCTCTCTGCGCACAAAAGCAAACACAAGAAAACACTTACTTGATTCGCAAAGCAAACAAACGCATGGTGACCGAGATACCTGGCCAAGATGACCAGACATAGCACAAGATAAGACACGCAAACCTTGTCAACCTTTCAGCTTCCGTAATCAAGCAAGCTCTGATACCAACTGTAAATCCCTCATAGGACCACCTGATACACAACCTAAATACACAAGGTTAGTTGCAGGCAAACTCATTTCCCAACCGTAGATTTCAGCAAGAATCATCCCTGAGCTAGGGGCTAGGGTTCCACTCCCCACACACCAAGCTAGTCAGCCCTCGCGTCCCATACCACCAGAGCCTGTCCCGAGGGACCTTCAGTAAGACTGCCTGTGCACCGCCATGCCCATGGCAAGAGTCCGGTCCAAACACAGACCTACAGCCAACTCAATGACTGAATGAATCACAATAACCCATAATTCACTTATATAATGACCATTGTTGCTCTAGATGGCAATCCAACTATTAATCGCCAGTAACCATGGATTATCAATAATAATGAACCCTAGCCACCCATAACCTACATGTGGCCTTCCCCTAATCTCAGGGCTCCCCAACCCTAACCAGATTAGACCCTAATCCTGATGATTCGTGTTAGGTACATAATAAAAGACCATGAAGGACCTCAATTGGCTCATATGCACCCATCCTATCAAGCCTTTTATGAGGGGTGTGCTAATGTTTAGTTATAGAATACAATTATTCCCACTCATAACGTCACGGACCATTGAACCCGCTGTACTGCTGTACAGATTGTACTGTTTTCCACAGGCCGTACAGAGGCTGTTTTTTCCTTTTGTTGGTACCACCTGCTGGTGTCAGATTCTTATGTGCTGATGTAGCATGCAATTGGTACGATCGTGTAACACATAGCAAGGCCTTCTTTATTCCTTTATGTTTGAGTGAGTTTAAGCAATCCACCTTAATTCTTGAAAAAGGAGATAGAGCTGTAGATATAAAAGATGGGGAGTCGACACCCACCGTCCATGACCTTATGGGAACTTCAATGTGTTGAATGTAGATATGATTTTCGCAATTTTGGCTGATTTGGAAAAAATCTCTAAATTTATGTTGTTGGAATGTTGATGCAAAGGGCTCATTTTCACAAAAGCCCTAATTTTTCCGACTATTGCAAGCTTCAATTTTATGAATTTTGCTTTAAAATTGACAACCCCCAAATTTTTACCAAGTGCAAGGTTTCAATTTTGCTAATTTCATCTGCTTTTTAGAAAAGACCCTATTTGATTTTATTGTAGAATGCCGATTTGTGCTCTGAAGATAGTAATGTTGATGCTGCGCAGAGACGAATGGAGCTGATCTCGATTCACAACTGCTTTGAAAACTTGTGTCAAGACTCCGGAGGTGCAAGCTCTCTCAACGATGGCGTGCTGTCAAGCTGTGTTGGCCTTTTTAATAAGGACTTTATTAAGCCTTATAGTAAGGCTTAGATAAGCCTTATAGTAAGGCTTTAAATCTTAAAGCTTGAAACGACCACGCGGCAAAGCGCGATGGCAACTAGTGGCAGGGAGCAATGGTGACAGTAAGGGTTGCACAACAGTTCGAAGCAATTTAGCAAGCGGCGTAAGGGTCACAGAGATGATGCGGAAGGTGTGATCAGAGTAGACCGAGGAGGTCTCCCTAGTGAAGTGGTATCTCGGGCGGTGATGGCGTGGTAAGGTAAGTGGATGTACTGGCATGTGAGGGAGAAGGCTAGGTAGGCATGATCATTTGCCAGGGCGGGGCAAGATGGTGAAGTCTGAAATGACCGGTATCAAGGAGAGAGATCCCATCAAGTAGTCCATTGTAATGGCTCCATGTCTAAAGGAGTCCATGAGCCCGACCAAGGGCAAGAAAGTACTCCCCATAGTCTTTGTAGGTCACCATGTCCTATGATGTCTGCTCCATATCCGTGCCCACAATGTCCATTTCCAGGTATATGTCTTGAATAAGGGGCCTGTGCACTGGCAGTACAGGCATTGAAGTCTCCAGCAAGGAGGATAATATCATCATATAGTGGCAAGTTTAGGGATTCCCCACTGGTGGCAAGCATATATGGATGAAGATGGTGCAAAGTACCACACCGCAAGGTAGATGTCACGCGCTCTCTGTGTACTGATCCTCACCCATATGAATTGTGCATCCTCATCCCAGCTGATCACCTGTATCACATGCTGTAGCTCCTCCCTGTAGAGTACGGCCACTCCTCCCAAGCCTCTAGTGCCTCCTATTGTAAGGCTCAAGTAGCTGGCTCTGATAGCACTAGCATGTCTCTGTGTCAAGGATGATGTCACGCCCTCTAAATGTGTCCTCATACAAACCTACACCTGCCTACAGAGCTCCATTGCAGTTCCAGACCGCTCTGTGATAATCACCCACCCATCTCTCTATACTGCCCACTTCCGGGCTTTCCGGGACCTCCATCACTTGTGCCATTCCCGCCTGTCTATGTTCCACCTCACTTGCATGATGGGTGTGAGGTCATCTCCTAGGTAGATCTTGGTTCCTTCTTTCAGTGTGGCCCTCTTTTGCAAGAAGCTGTGCGTGTTTCTTCATTTTTAAATTTTAGAAAGAGAGGCCTCTCCTTTGTAGGGTCCTTCCCCATGCACCAAGCTTCCATGAAAAGAGGGGGGGGAGGGGGAGGGGGGGGTTGTGCACCGGCCTAGTATTCCCATTTGTTTGCATAAGGCTTCACCATCCTCCATCAGTGAGCCTTCTACCTTCAGCCTTGTGACCCTCACATTGAGGGCCTTCTGCTTGCGACGCTTGTCCTCTCAAGTGTGGTTGTCATGATAGTGTTGGTGTTGGGGGTCAGGACTGATTTTTTCTTCTTGACAACCTCTGTCTATTCCTTCTCCACCTTCTGTTTGACGACATCTGCCCATCCCTTCTCAAGTTCGTTCCTTGTGTTGATGAGGCCTTCGTGGAGTTGGGTTCTGAGGTCTTCAACCTCTGAATGTAGAGACACGCTGATTTTCCCTTCTTCCTTTTTAAGATCCTCAATTGCTTCCATAAATTTCTAGGCAAAGAGAGAGAGAGAGAGAGAGAGAGAGAGAGAGAGAAATTGTATTAATGTCTTCAAAAGACTAAAATGACCTATGAGACCAAAAGGTTACATCATATCCATGAGGTACATCATCCAGGGTACAAAATAGTAATAAAGAAAGATAGCAAAAATCTAGAACTATAAAATCTGATCCAGGTACATGAGCAGACAGCTCTCATATCACCCTAATACATCCCTCATGGGCCGCTGTGACATAGGTGGCAAAACTGAGCTGTCGCGAGAGAAGGTCCTACGATGATAGGAGATGATGGCACAGATCCTCCTGTGGTGGCGTGGCCGTGGGCAAGGGCCATGGGGTCTAGGCGTCAAGCTCTACATAACTCAGTGGCTCTGTCGAGTGTCACACCTCTCGGCCAAGCTCCTGCACTAGTCTGTGGTCCGGGTAAGATGGGTGGATCGGCCCTCAGAGCACTGGTCTAGAAGAATTAAGTGAGAGCTCTCTGTCATGGTCCTCGAGCAAGTACAACTGATTTGGATCTCACTAAGGACTCCATGTGTCTGCAGAGCTCTAGAGGAAAAAGTCCAGGCATCTCTGATCCGGAAAGTCAATGATCCTAGAAAGTGGTCAAAACCCAGCTCCGAAAAGGCAGTGGAACCTCCCCCGAATCTCATAGTACACACACACACACACACACACACACACACACAGGTAAATACACAAGATTGGGTTCCAAATACCCTCTCAAGGGCCCCCACCAAGGATGCTATATTTGATTTATTGAATGTGTAGAAAACGCTTGGGCTAGAAATACCCGGACTAAAGTGATCATCTACTGAGATGGCTTGGCTGAGAGTTACCTTTGCCCTTCACCTACTTCAACCACCCTGCAAGAGCAATCCCTTGGTTGCCATGGCCTAGCCTAGAGAAATAGCACTTGTAGGAGAATAAGATGAGAAAGCCTTAGGCTACCTATATATACCTAGATGAATCCAAGAACATGCCCAAATTCACCTTTTAGGAACGTGCATGTTATATACTCATGGTAGTCAACCCTCAAGACTATATAACTATCAACTCCATTATGCATAGTATGGACTAGATACTACGACATCCCCACTAACGTCATCAATGCCCAATAGTGGGTATAGAACTCTGTATCAAGATATGCTCTCACACACGCACTCCACACACACACACTTTTTTTTTTGGTAATATCCAGTGCAGTATATTTATATGCTCATAAATTTACATGATGGGAGGTCTCCGAAACGAAAGTATCCCAAAGATCAGAAACATAAAAAGAAAAGCTCTATGCAAGAAGCATCCATATCACCCTCATGGCAGGCATCATATAAGGATTGCCGCAATGAGGCTCGGAAAGATTCATATGACTTGTGAATCTGCCGACCCAAGTATGCCAAATTATGCTCACTCCAGATTGTCCAAAGAGCCCAATATCTCACCCAAGAGAGAAATAGCGAGTATTGAGACAAAGACCTCATAAATCTGCCAAAGAGCCAGAAATGTTTCCCAAATCTGAGACTCGGGAAACGGAGCCGAAGATAATCTGAAATTCTCCTGAGGAGGATCCTAGAACACGGGCAGTGCCAAAGCAAATGAAGAACAGTCTCTGAAGGAGCCTGACATCTTAAACATGTGGATGGTGCAATGCGACGTTTAGCAAGTGTGACCCCCACTGACAATGTGCCTTCTCCACACACACACACACACACACATATAAAAGCATATATTCACACAAAGGCCTTCATACTGAGTTTCTGTCAGTCCTCCAGAGATGCACGGCAGACTCAGCCATAATGAAGCCTAGCACTAAGGGAAGTAGCAAATAGAAAGAATTGCCTATAGTTTATATAGGGCTCCAACATTGCTGGCCGGTTTGTAGAAAAGGCTGTCGGCCTGTATTTACTACTCCACGGCTTGAATAAACACCAACAAATCAGGTGCCTTTTCACACGTGTGCTGGCCAACTGACCTTGCTGCTGGCTGACTAGCTGTGTATGCCCCTACAGACTGCCGCCTTGCTGCCCAGCTGTCATATGGCCGATTGCTTGATTGCTTGGGCATGGGGGCCTCCATGGCCCCTAGGGTGGCCGATAAGGACTGCCCTTCATGTAGACCAAGCTCAAAGAGCCTTATGAGGTGGACCATAGGGGCTGCCCCCAGCCCTACATACCAAAGGTATGCTTGCAACAAGGATTTTGGCTCCTTAAGATGGTGTCCAAGGCAAAGGCCGGTACACCTCTACAACATTCAAGAGGGTGACTTACAATACGGACTGGCACTGCTCCATGTGTACGACCGTGCACACTTGACCATGACCATGTACGGGACTTGTACACCTAAACATGACTCTCTAGTGGACTCCTAGCTGACTTGTCCCGGACAAGGGCTCCCAAAGGGCCAATAATCACTCTAAGATACTACACCTGATGTACCGATATGTCCACGTAGCATCCAAGTGCGGGATGCGCATGACATTCACACACGTGGACATGGCTAGTCTCCTAGCTAATCCCTAATCAGGTAACAGTTTAGAGTACATAACAGGCTTTGTCATTTAAAGATGAAGTCCCCGAAAGCAGCCCACCAATCGGCTATGTCAAGAGCATCAAACAGACAAAGTCTTTAATGATATTATATGAATTTTTGTGCTTATTTCTACTGCAGTCGGTTTGTTGTAGGGGATCTTCAAGAGCCTAAAAATAGCAAGCCACAATTCATTCAAAGATCATCTGACTCCCACTCTTGGGGCAAGTCAGTCCATCATTAGGCAGTCTTTTGGTCTAGAATTCAATCCTCTTTTGGAAGGCCAAAGGCCATGGAAACTGTACAGAAGTAAACATCTTTTTGTAACATATCAATATACTGCAAATACAGTTCATCTCTTTCTCCTCTCTCCTATCTAATCATTGCTATTGCATTAGTGCTCCTAATCAATAGGCTTAGGGTTGGATCAAGTAAGTCAAGGCTCCGGGCATGCAACATTGGTATTAGAGCATTCAAGCTCAGTCATCTAAGCACTCAGCTGTCCCATTCTCAGGAGGAGACCAGAGCTATGTTAAGGGAAAGGGATTGCAGGCATGGGGGAAAAGTGGAACAGATGCACAGTTCTCAAACCAAATGGAATAAAAGGAATGATAGGGTTTTCAGTCAAAGTGTCAGAAGTCAAGCAGGTACAAAGCCAGTAGTCCAGGGAGGAAGGATGACAGGTTTCCAACTCATCATCAAGTTTAGCAAGAGGAAATGTCACGTGCGCACACGTGGACATGGCTAGTCTCTTGCCTAATCCCTGATTAGGCATCAGTTTAGAGTACACAACAGGCTCTGTCAGGTAAAGATGAAGTCCCCAAAGGCAGCCCACCAGTCGGCTAAGTTAGGAGCATCAAACATATAAAGTCAGCAGCATTTAATGATATTATATGAATTTTTGTACTTATTTCTGCTGGCTGACAGCAGTCGGTTTGTTGTAGGGGATCTTCAGGAGCATATAAACAGCAAGCCACAGTTCATTCATAGATCATCTGACTCCTACTCTTAGGGGCAGGTCATAGTATTCCATCATTAGGAAGTCTTTTAGTCTAGAATTCAGTCCTCTTTTGAAAGGCCAAAGGCCATGGAAGCATTGTACAGCTTTATACCTGTTTTTGTACCATATCAATATACTGAAAAATACAATTCATCTCTATCTCCTCTCTGTTGTCTAACCATTGCTATTGCATTAGTGTTCCTAATCCGTAGGCTTAAGGCTGGATCAAGTAAGTCAAGGTTTCCACACATGCCACATACAAACCCGTAGGGCTGCAAAATCAGGTCCAAATCTGCCAGAGCAAGGATAAACATGCATGTCTCATCCATGGGCGCATGTGCTGGAAACCTCCGGGCACCATTTGGGCCACCAAAACTGATCCAATCTGCCCATATCCTGCTTCTTACCTTGTCAAGAATGGGAAAGCAAGTCCACATGCTGCCATACCTGGGCATGGACATGACAGGGATTGTAACATTCATTTAAAGAATCTTCGGAATAACCGGTCAACTTTGAAGCTCTGTTTTTGTCAAAACTCCTCTCTGAATGTCTGTGATGCAGATCAGAGTATCTGTCCCATGTTTTGAGTCTGAACCCTCGATCAAGTTGCAGTAGGCAGCCTCACCCAGATCAATAGATTTGCAGATTTCCACTCTCAGTAGTTGACCAGTTGACCAGTTGGGCCCTATAAAAAGGCCTCCGTCCCCCTGGTTCCTGATTTTTGCACAGTGAGCCCTCAGCCTCAGCATTGCATCCCCCTCCTCAGCCTCATACCATCACACAAATCTGCAGCGGACTCACAATAGCCACGTTCCATTTCTGTGCGGCCATAACCCCCGACACGGGGATTGTGCTATGAGCAGTGCTACAGTGGTTTCAGTAGCTCAGCCTTCGCCACAGTTTAGCAGGCTTGTACAAAGCGCTGTGGCTTCCAAATTAATGCAATACAGTAGTAGATTAGGTATCTGTATATGCAAGGGGTTGTTGTTGCTATCTTCTCTCTGTTGATCACCCACACTATAGGCAAATAGGACCTTACACAAGCTGTCTTATTTTCAGCCATTATGATGCTGCTAGGCATGTTCATACCCTGTTTATACTAGATACCAACAATGGTAGGGAGGCTTGAAGAGTGGGCATTAATGTTTCAATCAGATCGTTCTTTGTATCATTCCTAAAAATCCTTCAAACGTGCTCAAAAAGACCATCTGTACTATTACACAGAGACTCAACCCGTTCTTCTCTTCTGAAGAGGCATTCAAAGCTAACCACTGACACTTTCTTATCGTCCTTCACTTGCAGCAACAATTTAAGCAAGAAAATTTCTATGTGAGCTGTTCTCAAGGGAAAAAGTTCAGCATAAAATAAGTAGCATCACCCAAAGTCTTACCTCAACATAGATCAACACCAAATATCAGTTGCATTTCAAAAAGGCAGCATACTTCAGGTTTTTGCCCATGGACGTATCATTGAAAACTCATTCGTCAATTATCAGCTTTAGGAAACTTAAGAAGCAAGCAATGATCTGTGTCCTCACTCAAACACACTGACTAATTAAAAAAAACATCATAAAATATGGATGGTGTAAAAAGGAATAGCACAACAAACCAGCTCTTGAAACAAAATAAGGTGGCAGCTCCCCCAGTGCAGTCCCCACACCCCATAAAACAGCCTCCCAATGCACCTCATGTAGGATTGGCAACAATGTCACCCTAAAGCGATCAGAGCTAGCTGCCTTTGGAAACAAGGGCCCTCCAAAATCCACACAGTCTTTGTATTCCCATGTCGGTTGCTTTCCAAACAAAGCTGTATCATACTGTGCACTTTTCAGATCCACTCTTCCACAAAGAGTGGCCTTGATTGTGAACATGGCAATGTGAGGACCCAGGTATAGAACAAATGTATGCAAACCTGAGCCTGAAAGGAGCAATTTACAACAGATTAGAAAGCAATGATGTCATGATTTTGCACTTTTTTGCTATGTGAGAGATTCATCATTCCTCCACCATTCAAAAAAGGTAAAAAATACTCACCCAACCCTATGGATGATGCAATCCCAAGCCCAACCCACCAGAGAGCATACTTCAAGTATGCTGATGCTTCCTTCATGACCTGCCATAGCCACCATGATAATGATCAATGCCATTGCAAATGCATGTAAGCTAGAGCACTAAATATCAAAAAGCAGGTGCAATACATGCTGTAAAAGGCTGCACAAGCAAAAACTGTCATCAAATAAATTGATTAAGTGCATTGAAGCAACCAAATCCATCAAAATAATCCATAACTAAACATAATTGCAGATGCATAACTAAACACAATTAAATGTACTTCAACCAAAAGGCAGTGTACATAATGAAAACCCACATAATTCCTCAAAACCTCGCAGCAATAACGCTTCCATATTACCTGTTCATGTGGGCCTTCGACAGTGGAAAGTGTGCTCCAACCAGAGAAGAGAAGGCAGGCAAACAGGAGTAAAAGCTTGTGTGATACAAGGTAAGACAGTAGCTGCCCAAAGTATTGCAGTAAAGCCATTGTAAAAAACTTCAAAGTTTTAAAAGGGCGTCTCGTCAACACCAATCCTTCTGGCTGTATCTCATAATCGGTTCCTAGCCCTGAAATACAAATCAACTCACATCATATTGATGGCCACTTGAGCTAAATAATGGCTTAGCAAGAGCACATGATCCAATGCACATGCAAGTGTAGTTCTATTAGTAGAGAACCTAGGCTCAAGACACGTTTTGAGCTAAAAAGGTATGCATAAAGAGCCAGACTAGAAGATGATTGATGTGCCAAATCGTAGGATTGGTTTACTTATTTCATGACCTCTGTAATGGGATATTGGAATGGCCATCATATTTGCCAGCCTATGATAAATTTCTGATGCTTAATGCTCTAGGACTTGCAAGCAGATCATGTGAGGTATTTTATCAGAGGGGTTATCTTTGAAAAGAGTATATGGTCAATGCTTTGACTTGTAAGCAGCTTACCTGACGTATTGCTCTCAGCAGAAGAACCATGAGGTTACCTATGGCTTTATGTAGAGAGCATTATAGGTGTGTTATGGAAGGGTGTTGGAAATAATTCCATTTTTTTCCAAAAAAGAGAACGATAATGCCTAATTTATTTGAGTCGTGTTTTAAATTTTCCATGTTATTGGTGTCATTGTGTAACATGCAACTAGTATGATCGTGTAACGCACAACAAGACCTTCTTTATACCTTTATGTTAGTGAGCATGAAAAGTAATCCGCTTTAATCTTTATTCACAGGAGATAGAGCTGAAGAGAGAGAGAATGCAAAGACGACACCACATTGGGTCCCAGTCTACCCACTTAAGGGCCCCCTCCCGCAACCAGGAGTATTTGCTTTATTACTTTGGAGAACTTCAATTACAATGCAGAAAACTTCCTGAACATTGTTGGCACACAGGTGTGAGGGTTAGAGTTTGAACAGCAATGGAAGCTCTCTCTCTCTCACACACACACACACAAAAGAAGCAAGCTAGACAGAGCAAGTAAGAAAGAAAGAAAGATATATTAAGCGTCTACTAAAGACCCAATGGGCCTATGAGACCAAAGTGATACAATAATGTCCATGGCATATCTCATCATGGAATGGAAAATAAAACAGAAAGAAAACATAAACTGGGGTGATACAAAACTGTTCATGGAAACTCATCATGGAATACTAAGAACATAGAAACATGAGAGCAACATCAGCTCTGAGTAGATGGTATTTGTAACTTGGTTGAACACAATGCTAATCAATACACTTAAATACACTAAGATTTGATGGACACTTGCTCAAATACAAGAAGTAATTTACTGAATTGACAAGAGACAATGAGCCGGAACGGCCGACCCCGCCCTCAAATAAAGTATATTGATCTTGGGAGAATCAAGTACATAGTGTCATGGGCATTTCTGACCAGATTTCCATACCAATACATATGAATACAGTATTTCAAACAAGTGGTTGTCGATGTAGACTGGCAATCCACACTACCCTCTCAAGTGCCCATGTTCCCTACCATCTGCTCTCTATTGTTCCACCAACAGATGGTAGCAACAATCTGCAAGAGAGCACGTAGAACAAGAGAACACTACACAGGGTATGTGATCTTGTAATCCGGTTCCTCCCTCCTGCTACTTGCTTCCATATTTAAGCATAAAAGCTTCCAATTGCAAGTAGAGTCAATGACAATGGAAGTCTTCACGATGGAAGTCCTTGGAGTGATGAGATCTTCGATTTGTCGCATTTCTTCATGACAAAAGTCTTCAAGAGGATGAAGGGAACCTTGGGAAAGCTTAGCCTAAAATTAGGATTTTCAACAAAAAGACCAGAAACTACAGCAATCAAGAGAGCTGTTTTGCTGAATTTCAGTCATTGGGAGTGCGTAGGAGAGTGATTAGCATCCGAAAACACTCTTGGAAGCTTGAGAAACACCTTAGCAAGCTTGAGAAACACCTTAGCAAGCTTGGAAATGGAGTTGGGAAGGAGAAAGTGCAAAAAATGCAACCCAACAGCCCTCATGAAGGAGGCGCCAATCTCTAGAGAGAGGAGGAGGAGTGAGGTGGTGAGTTGTCCAATGTAGGTGGCACGCAGGTGCTTTGTGGAGCAAGCTAGAGTGGACACATGGCTGGTTACTCCCTTTGTACAAAGGGGATAAGGTTAGGGAGGTGGACATTGGGTTATGTCCACCTCGGGACATCAGTGTTCGTGAACACCGGGCTGGTCATAATTTATAAGTGAGTTTGGTCGCCCAAAACTTAATGAAGTATGTACACACTCACTTATAAATTAGTGCTAACTCCTAAGGCTGGGTTTATGATCAATACTTACCACCTGTCACATGCCACATAACCATGTCAGCAGACAGTTTCACACACACGATTCGCGGGCGGGCGTCCCCTTACCCGGAACTATACATTGGTCAAGCAAGCATGAAAATAGCATGCAATTTCAATTGCAAGCAAGCACATAAAGATGTTATGTAATGCAGCATTGGTATGGACAATCCCAAAATAGACGTGCTCCAGGCAAGTACACGAAGTACCAAACCCAATGGAACACTAATCCACCAGGCATTTCCGGGCATGTACATAGAGGCACAAGTCCCAACAGAAAGCCAAGTCCACAGTATCACATGAGTGGCATCAATCCCCGGCATATACAACTTCCATGGACACCAGTCCAATGTACATACATGATGAGAAAGCACGGGTGGACCAATTGGGTGGCCAAATGGTGACAGTATACCACTCTCCAAAATATCAAGCATGGGCTGATGAGTATGGCCAAGAGGTCTCCCCCAGCTATGTCACGTGGAAAGGTAGCTCGACGGCGGTGGAGCATGTCTTGGATCTGGAGCTGATGAGGTGATCGAGGGCGTCAGGCACGCTGGAGTGCAGAGGCTCGGTCTGAGGTAACTCCTCTCGGGCGAGGTAGGTCCAGAGCAGCTCGTGGAGGGTCCACAAGATCCACTATGTTGGTGTCTTCCACCTTCTGGGTCCGAAAGAAACTGATGGTTGGCTGGCAAGGAAGGGGGCGGGGTGGCTGGGACTGAGGCTCTCTCAAGAAGGTCTTCCTGTGTCTACGAAGCTCAAGCAGGAAGAGGCCCAGGCAACGCTGGTCCTGGAAGTCAATGATCCTGGAGAGTGGACCGAATCCCTCACGAAATAGACAGTAAAACCTCCCGTGGATCTCATAGTATACTGGGCAGCGGCATCTGTAATGCTCCTCCGTCTCAACCTCTGTGTGGCAGAGACAAGCCCACCTATTTATAGATGAGTAGGGCTGGCCGACTGGATACCTGAAACTGGCTGGCAAGACATGAGGAAGCTGGCCGACTCGGCATGAAGTACCCGACCTGGGGAGAAAATGCCAAAAAAATATACAAAAATAGGGTGGGCAGCCCACAACCAAGGGCCATGGAATGGGACCACAAGACAACTCCAATGATGAGCAAAATCTGGGGATGAATGTGCTAACATGTTGGTGGTGTTCCACAAGACCCAAGGGGAATGGCAATCCTATGAATCGGGTGTCACTTGGGGCACACTGAAACCGGCCTCTGATAGAAAACCAGAGTGCGGTAAGAGCTAACACCCGTCCACTTGTAGTCTAGATGAAAAACCAAACACAGATTGGAGCTAGAGTGCCCAAATCTGAATACACAACGACACCTGTTGGCCCCAAAGCTTGGCGCCCCTTGCGGTATTTCTTTATTCCATTAAAATAATATGTATGGCTGAGTACAACATAAAAACCAGCCAAGAGTTTACACCTGTAGTCCAATCTGACTGCCCACAAATCCTTCTCAGCACAGAGGATCTATGCACACAGATCTGTGTCCTCAAGCAACACACTGTGCCTCCCTCTGATCAGCCAAGTTCACAAAGCAGGCCAGCCATGGGCATACATCTGGCATAACTCATAAGCATGATACATCTTCTCAGCTCAACATACATGTGCTGTTCAATCCCTGTCTTAATCTCTTGTCAATCTGCTATACTCCTCCTCTCACAAGGAGCCAGATAACACATACCTGTAGCAGACATCAAGCAATAGAAAGAGAGATAGATGAACAGAGTCAAGGCTTACCAAGTTCAGCTCGTGAAACAACTCTGGAGGAAGCAACAGCACCAATCTGTGCCTGCAGGCACTTGAACCCACAATCCTGCTTCACACATGTGCTTGCACTTGCCTGTATCTTCCTCCTGATGCTCACTCCTATGCTGTCCTTGAAAGTACAGATCTGAAAATCAGCACTGTACTTGATTGTACCTGACAGTACTTGCCTGTACTTGACGGTACGGTCTTTCTGCAGAAAATCAGAAATGGCCGCCTGCTGGATTCTGCTGCTGATTGCCTGCGCCTTCCTGCTACAGCACTGTCCAGCACCTGTACTTGGCCTAGAACTGGCCGTACAGTGTACCTGCAGCAAGTACAGGGCTGTACTTGCAGTCGTACAGCGCTGTACAGCCTGTACCCTGCAGTTGCAGGCGCCTGTACCAGCCCCACAGACCTGCGCCAATCTGTCCACAGCAGTCCGTACAGTCGTACAGTACTGTACGGCTGTTGTACAGCTTCTTTTACACACTGTTCAGCAGCTAAAACCAGTCTTTTGCAGCCGCCTTGTGCTTTCTCAGCTTTCCCACGATTGTACTCCAACGCATGAAGGGAGGCTCCTCTTTTGCTACACGACTCCCCAAAAAGGGAGGAGAGAGAGTGAAGAGAGAGAAAACCTCCTTCCCAAGTTAATCCCTAGGGCCCCAACTTAATAAGTTCCCTAGGGCCACTAAGGCCTAGGGGCAACTTTAATAAACATTAAAAGTTAATGTTTTAATGTTCCCCCTTCACACCTAGGGATGTCCACACATCTTTAAACACTGTCCGGGCACCCCCCATGTGAATCATAAAATATTCTGACCCTGCAACCACCATGCACACACTTGTCCTGCTCCATTTTCACAGGGCCATGACATACCCCCCTCTTGAAAGATGGCAAGCGTCCTCGATTGCATTCTGGTGATGCACCAAAATATCCAAAGTGAAATATACAATATGGCAAGATCAGCGTCCCAATCTCTCTGAGCCATACACATGTATCAACATTCACTGCAAACCAATGGCATAGTAATAGTCCAAGTTGTATACCACTGTGAACCATACATATCCACAAAAATCTCCATGTGACTAGTACACATATATCATAGAAGTCCCATAAACAGATGTACTGTCAGCCCCAGTACCTTCGGATGAGATAAAATCTGCACCAAGCGACCTCTAGATGTCATCTGAGCCTGTCTGTATCAAGGGAGTGGAGGTGCTACCCCCCTCTTGAGCATCAGGTAATGCTCCAGACCCATGCTCTGCTGAACCTGAATGAGCCACAATAAGAGTCGGCTCTAACTCAAAGGCATCGAGATAAAGCTGCAAAACCTGAGGTGAATCTGTTAAGTCACCTTGCTCCATCCACTTCGCATCCATCGGTGAATAGTTCTTGAACTTCACAAGATAGCGACGGGAAACTTTACCTCGTACCTTCCTTTCTTTATGTGCCAGTATCTGCTCTGGAATCAGAACCTCATCAAGTTCTTCAACTTCCGGCTGAGCCTCATCTGATACATCCTCAGGCATAGATCCTCTGTGCTGAGAAGGATCTGTGTGCATAGATCCTCTGTGCTGAGAAGGATTTGTGGGCAGTCAGATTGGACTACAGGTGTAAACTCTTGGCTGGTTTTTATGTTGTACTCAGCCATACATATTATTTTAATGGAATAAAGAAATACCGCAAGGGGCGCCAAGCTTTGGGGCCAACAGGTGTCGTTGTGTATTCAGATTTGGGCACTCTAGCTCCAATCTGTGTTTGGTTTTTCATCTAGACTACAAGTGGACGGGTGTTAGCTCTTACCGCACTCTGGTTTTCTATCAGAGGCCGGTTTCACACACCAAGAAAGGCTTTCAAGCAATGGTTCCAAGGGAGGATGATCCTCCAATAGGTGGAGTGAGAGTGCCACACTCAATACTCAAGGATAGAAGACCACAAAAAGTGTTCACGGGCAAGGCATGAAGAGTTAGGGAACAAGATGGAATTGAAGCATGGATCTTCAACACATTTGGAGTTGGATTTGGAGACCAGGTAGGGATTTCAGTGAAAAGGTTGCCGCGAAGGGAAGGATAACAGTTTGGGGACTCCAAGAAAAACAAAGGGATGATGACAATCATCCAAGAATAGACATTGGAATCCCATCATCAAGTTTAGCAAAGAAGGATGTCATGTGCATGCACATGTACATGTTAATCCCAGGGCTGATCCTTGAAGGGCAAGGATAAAGAACCAGTTTTGGACCAAACACAAGAGCTTGTGCTGCTAGTATGGGCAAGACGACATTATTGAGAACTCAGGCGGTGGTCAGCCAGCTCATGAAGGGAATATACTCCTATCATCTACAACAATAATGGAATATTTTGTGCTAAAAGAGAAAGAAAGAAAGAAAGGTATATTAACGTCTACGAGAGGCCAAACTCGGCCTATGAGACCAACAATAATACAACTGTGTTCTTCCGGTCATCGGAAGAAAAGGAAAAGAAAGAAAAGAAAAAGTGTGCATGTGTCTGGATACAACTGTGAATCATCATGGATCGGTGGAGCCCATATACAAACAATATAAAGGGGGGTGGGGATGTGGATGGAGTGCTAAGGCAAGATGCATCTCTATATGCTGAAGGGGTAGTACAAGCATGCTATGCAGATCTATGTCTAACTCCATCCAGTGCCATAAGAGGGATATAAGATATCATACATCGCCGATGCTGAGACTGTGAGTGGCGTGAACATGTACCCTGAGTCTGAATGAAAGCGAGCTAGCCTCTCCTGTGTCTCCATCTGGTGTCTCATCCGGATAGCTGCTATCTCTCGGTGACGGAGTCGGGGTGCTCTATGTCCAGTCTGTCTAGGTCTCCTCCTGGCTCTCAATTCCTCTGCTCTCTGTGCGGTCACCCCACGTGGTACATTAGCTGGCACTCGCATAGCTCTCTGGAAGAAATCTGTGAGCTGGGACTGTCTCCCACCCCTAGTGGGAGCGGGTGTCTGGAGGAGTCTCTCTCGAGAACTATGAAGCTCTAGTAGTAGTCTGCCAAGCTGTCGCTGGTCCGAGGCCTCCATCAACTGATGTAGTGAAGAGTGCTCCTCAAACAATCCTGCATAACTATCTCTGACCCCCTGGTGGGCTCTACATCTACATACAAAGTGGTGCGAGAGAGAGAGAGAGAGAGAGAGAGAGAGAGAGAAAGAAAGAAAGATTTTGTTAACGTCTTCCAAAAGTCCGAACTCGGCCTATGAGACAAATCGGTGTACCTGTATGGGGTATCCTCTGTCATCCCAACAAAATGAAAAAGTACTGAACTAAAAAGCTGAATCTGGGTGTGCAATAAGTACAATGAGTGGTGGAGGGGATGGAGCTCTACTACTAGGAGAATGCAAAGCTATATGCATGGAGTATACAATCATGATATGCAACCTAGCTAGCTCCATCCTGTACCATACTGGGGGTATAAAATGGTATACATCAATGAAGGGGGTGTCCACAGCTCCCTGAAGAACATGCCTGGGTGTGCTCTAAAAAGCGAGCCAGTCGCTCCGTACCCTCTCTGTGAAACTGAGCTCTGATCTCTGTCATCTCTCTCTGGTATAGGCGTGGTGTCCAAAAGCCAGGTGTCCTCTGTCTCCTGCAGGCTCTGAGTGTCTCTGCTCTCTGGAGAGTAATTCCCTGCCGTGTAGGGGCTGGGGTGGGATGGATCTTTGAAAAAATGTAGTAATCTGTGTCTGTCGTCCCCCCTGTGGAGCTGTCTGAGCCTGTAATGATGTCTCTCTGTGGCGCTGTATGTCTAGAATGAATCTCCCCAGTATGCGCTGGTCTGCTGCCTCAAAGATCTGGCGTAGGGAATGTGGCTCTCTGAATAAAATGGGATATCTCTCTCTGATGGCTGTATATGCTCTGCATCTGCATACATAATGCTCCTCACTCTCCACCTCCTCTCTGCACAATCTGCATACCCTCTCCTCTCGGGGGATCCGTGCTGCTCTGCCAGTCTCAATCTCCAATCGGTGTGATGAAACTCTAAGCTGACCAATAGCCAGTCGGGAGCCGTGTGGTAAAAAGCCCTCCATGTATCTAGGCCTCTCTATAAATCCATCATCAATGATACTCATGAAGTGATCTCTGTAGTATAGCATCTTTGGTGGAAGAGGCTATGTAGGCGATATCCATGTCTCTCGTGTATAGAGCTGCCATAGATCCTGTCTCAATACTCTGTTCCTCTCACTATGAAAGAGACGGATATGTGGTGCATCCCTGTCATACTGGAATGGTGGTAGATGATCCATGTCTAGGCCATGCTGTGAGAACCAATGTGTGACCTGTGCATACCATGATCCTCTGTCTCCTGCCTCAGCCAGCTGTCTAGATCATAGTTACCAAGGAACGAGGACGGCGACGGGGGACGGGGACGGCGACGGCGACGGCGACGGCTAAAGGTAGGGAACGGGGACGGGGGGGTGGGGACGGTGTAGTGAGTAGGAGAGGGTGGAGAGGAAGGTGATGGACCATGGAGTAGGAGAGGGAGATAGTGGAGAGGAAAGCTTGAGTAGGAGAGGGAGATCGTGGAGAGGAACTCAAGTCTTGGAAGGCTTGAGTAGAAGAACAGTGGCTCCAAGCCCATTATATAGTTGTGTTGCTCTCTCTCTCTCTCTCTCTCTCTCTATTGATCAGGCCAGAGTGAGGAAGAGAAAGCTCTATTGCTGCTTTGTGGATTTCCGCAAGGCATTTGACACAGTACCACGAGAGAGGCTCTTTCAGCGCCTGCAATCTCTTGGCATACCAGCAGATATGACATGGGGCATCTATGCATTATATGAGCAGGTTTTTGGGCGAGTCAGATGTCCAGGAGGTATGTCCGAGACTATTGCTAGCACCATTGGTGTGAAGCAAGGATGCCCACTTTCCCCCACGCTATTTGGGTTATACAGTGATGAGGTGGCTGACTTCATTACACGGGGAGGCAGAGATGGAGTTGATTTAGCAGGTACCTCAGTACATATTATGCTCTATGCTGATGATATTGTATTAGTGTCTGAGTCCCCAGGTGGTCTACAGCAGCATCTACATGCACTCGATGATTTCTGCACACAGAGGGGTCTTACTGTGAACCTTGGGAAAACCAAGGTTATGGTCTTTCATACATCGAGACAGGGCAGGAGTCAGCTGACATTCACTCTCGCAAGATGCCAGGTGGAGGTGGTGACATCATACGTGTACCTAGGGGTTACCTTCTCTGCAGCAGCAGCCACACGCTTCACCATGGGTTCAGCAGCCAGAGCTAGATTGACACGGGGATATGCAGCATTGGCTATGCTAGAGAGACAGTGCCACCAGGCGCATTTCCAGGAGCCCCGGACGAAGGGGTCGCACATTAGTCACACCGGCATTGATGTATGGAGCAGCAGTATGGGCGCCAGGGCTTGCTACCCATTGGTGGACACAGATAGAGAGACCACAGGCCCTCATGATGGCACGCATGATACGCAGCAAACCGTCAGTACCTCATGACATTATCCGAGCAGAGTTTGCAGCGCCTCCTATGATGGTAGAGGCCATATTTCAGACTATATGCCTGCTAGACAGATTCAGAGAGATGCCACAGGACAGATTATCATACAGAGCTTTTGAGGCATCTAGACAGTTGACTGAGGCAGGAGACAGAGGATCATGGTATGCACAGGTCACACATTGGTTCTCACAGCATGGCCTAGACATGGATCATCTACCACCATTCCAGTATGACAGGGATGCACCACATATCCGTCTCTCTCATAGTGAGACGAACAGAGTATTGAGACAGGATCTATGGCAGCTCTATACACGAGAGACATGGATATCACCTACACGCCTCTTCCACCGAAGATGCTATACTACAGAGATCACTTCATGAGTATCACTGATGATGGATTTATAGAGAGGCCTAGATACATGGAGGGCTTTTTACCACACGGCTCCCGAGTGGCTATTGGTCAGCTCAGAGTTTTATCACACCGATTGGAGATTGAGACTGGCAGAGCAGCACGGATCCCCCGAGAGGAGAGGGTATGCAGATTGTGCAGAGAGGAGGTGGAGAGTGAGGAGCATTATGTATGCAGATGCAGAGCATATACAGCCATCAGAGAGAGATATCCCATTTTATTCAGAGAGCCACATTCCCTACGCCAGATCTTTGAGGCAGCAGACCAACGCATACTGGGGAGATACATTCTAGACATACAGCGCCACAGAGAGACATTATTACAAGCTTAGACAGCTCCAGAGGGGGGGCGACAGACACAGATTACTACATTTTTTCAGAGATCCATCCCTCTCCTAGCCCCTACACGGCGGCAAGGAATTACTCTCCAGAGAGCAGAGACACTTAGAGCCCGCAGGAGACAGAGGACACCTGGCTTTCGGACACCACGCCTATACCAGAGAGAGATGACAGAGATCAGTGCTCAGTTTCACAGAGAGGGTGCGGAGCGACTGGCTCGCTTCAGAGCACACCCAGGCATGTTCTTCAGGGAGATGTGGACACCCCCTGTTGGGGTAAAGGCGTTATGCCCACCCTTATAGTGTGTACAAGCCCATAAGTTATAGTACATAGTACACTTAGTACTTTTAATGTACTAAGTGCACTATGTGTACTAGTGCAATATACATGTGTGATAGGGGAGTCACACACTCATCTTGGTGAGTTGACTTATCCCCACAACTCTCTCTCTCTCTCCCTTGCTTCTCTGTGTATGTCTCCCACATGTACTCTAACCCTAAATCTCTCCCATTCAACTGGTATCAGAGCCTGAACTTCCAACAATGGTGGTGTCGAATTTGCTGTAGAGGAGAAGAAGGTGCAGGCGCTGATTTCTCTCCTGGCTTAGGTAGCAAAGCAAGGCATGTGCTGTCTGTGTTGAACGAGGGGAAGCGTGTAGAAGTGCTGGCCACTTAGGCGAAGGGCAGGCGTGTCAGCACTGAGCAGCCAGGCGCCTACAGCAGCAGCAGCAACCCTCGCAGCGCACAGCAGGTAGCCAACATGCTAAGCCACTTAGGCGAAGGACAGGCGTGTCAGCGCTGAGCAGCCAAGCGCCTACAGCAGCAGCAGCAACCCTCGCAACGCACAGCAGGTAGCCAACATGCTAAGCCAAGGACAGGAGGTCCAGTCGGCGGAAACAAGAACGGCGAAAGCAGCAACGCGTTGGGCGGATGAAAGCAACGCGATTCAATAACGTAAGCGTGCCCGCCCAATCTAGCTTCGACGGTTCGCTAACGGACGAGGAGCGACATGCGACGTGTAGCCTGGCAACATTAAACTGCTCGAGCGTAGGCAGCCAACAGCCAACAAGTGTGGGCTGCTGACAGGAAGGTGTTCAGCTGCGGCGACGTGGTGTTGTGGAGCTCGGATGTGGAGGCGCTGCGCTGCCGTGACTTCCTGAACGACCGCCTTATCGAGTTCTTCTTCGCCCACCTCTCGGCCCCCGATCACCTCCTCCTGGTCTCGCCCGCCATCACCTTCTGGATCTCCCACTGCCCGGACACCCGCACCTTACACGCCACCATCGATCCTCTCCGCCTTCTAGAGCGCGAGACGCACAGCAACGAGCAGGAGCATCAGCATCAACATCAGCAAGAAGTCCCCCCCCCCTTTTTTTTCTGCAACAGCATCAACACAAAGAAATTTAGCCTGCAAATCTCGAAGAAATTCAAAAAATTAAGAGGTATTTGCCTTCAATTTTGGGAATTTCTTATCAATTCAATCAATTGAGCAGGTTCAGGTGCCGAATTGCTCAATTTTTGAGCAAAATTGGCAAAATTGGGTGACATTGGTCACAATCAGGATCAATTTGCAAGAAATTGGATGTCAAAATTTGGGGCTTTTGATGTAATTGTGCAATTAAACATTCATACATGCTGTATGATGTGAGAAATCGCACATTTGGGCAAAATTGCAGTGCAAATCAAGGGGCTTTTGTGCCGATTGGATTGATTTGCATGCAGGCACTCGCATTTGATGCTTTGGGCAACGTGTTGATGCTTGTCAAGCACTCAATGTGCCTGTAAATCAAGGGGCTTTCATGTATTGGATGTATATGTGGCCAGGGGGAAGCACTGTGAAGACTCTGGATGCCTTCATGTGCGTTAATGTATCATGTATGATCAGAAATTGATCTTAAATCAAGGGGCTTTTCAAGATTTTATGCTTGTTGAGCTTGGCAAAGCAACAGGCAAGACTTTTATGCCTTGAATCCTCAGAAATCAGCTTGCAATCAAGGGGCTTTTGAACAATTTCTGTTCGGGACTGTTGTATGCAGTGTTCGGGACTGTAAAAGTCTGATTTTCACTCATTTGGACAGCCAGGAGAGCATTTATTGCTACTGTACCTGCTGGTACAGATTTGGTACAGCTTTGTACAAGTTTTGCCATGGCTGCACATTGATTTGAGTGGGAAAAAGGTTCATTTTCAGCTGCTGTACTTGCCGGTACAGGTTTGGTACATCATTGGTGAGCACTTAGTACTGCTGTACAGTACTTTGGAAGGGCAACAGAGCACATTTAAGGTGCTGTCCTAAAACTGCAGCAACCAGATTTTTGGTGATTTCATCACATACAGTGGGAGAAAAGTTGCATTCGTGCTTCCGCAGTGGGAGATAAACTTTGGGAGAATAACTGTGAGCACTTTGTGTGCTTTTGGTGCAGTATTTGCACATTTTGCAGGGAGTCAGGCATTGACATGTTGCATATTACTATGGCAACCACAGGTGAGAGCTCTTCATTGCTTCACATCAAGAAGCTTGAAGGCTAACATAACTATGATATTTGGCAAACCCAGTGCTATAATGTGTTGCTCCAGAAGAAGCAGCACAAGCCTATCAAAGGAAGGGGTGTAAAGCCCGCTTCTCTTACTGCTGAAGAGTGGGAAGATATGGATGAGCTGGCAAGATCTACTATCATGTTATCTGTGTCAGACTCTTTACTTTTCAGCATTCGTGAAGAGAAGACAGCTTGGGGAATGTGGCAGAGATTGCAGGACTTGTATGCCCAGCAAAGTGCCTCAAGCAAAGTGTATTGGTTGAAGAAACTCATAGGTCTTCAGATGAAGGAAGGGGCGTCTATGACAGCCCATCTAAATGAGTTTAATGGTATTGTCAGCCAAGTAATAAATCAAAAGTTGGCAATGGACGATGAGTTCAAAGCCACTTTTCTCTTATGCACTTTGCCAGAGAGTTGGGACACATTCAGGACAGCCACTAGCAATTCGAATGCTATGCTGTCATATGCAGATGTTGAGGGTGCGCTCCTTCAAGAGGAGATGAACAGGAAAAACAACTCTCTTGGAAAGTCCAATGCAATGAATGCACGTGGGAGATCCCAACAAAGGGGTAAAAGCCAAGAACGGGGAAGGAGCAAGTCCCGCTCCAAAAAGGACTTGGAATGCCATCATTGTGGCAAGAAGGAACACATCAAAAAGCAATGCTACAAATGGAAAAATGATCAAAAGGAAAAGGGAAAAGGCAAAGACAAAGACAAAGATGAAGCCAAAGATGTAAAGCCAAACGGCAAAAGTGGAGTCAAGATTGAAGAAGTCAATGTGTCACATGCAGGTGACAGTGAGGATGAGGTCCTATTCACCTCTTCACTTGATGCCCATTCACTTCTTACAGGAGATGGTCATGGTATGCACTCATGGATCATTGATTCAGGTGCCTCCTTTCATGTCACAGGTTGCAGAGACTTGTTTGTCAGGTATACTGCTGGCAATGAAGGAGTAGTTTATTTGGGTGATAACCATGCATGCAAGATTCTTGGCAGAGGTGATGTGAGGCTTGTGTTTTCAGATGGCTCACAGCTTATGCTCCATGATGTCAGGCATGTGCCTGAGATCAAGAAGAACCTGCTTTCTACTGGACAGCTTAATGATGCTGATTATGTTACCACATTTGGTCGTGGAAAGTGGAAGATTAGTAAGGGCTCACTGGTTGTTGCCAGAGGCTCTAAGGTGGACACTCTTTACTTCATGCATGCAGGTGTTTGTCACCATGCTAATGTAAATGCAACCGAGCTGCCGGAAATCTCTATGTGGCATAGCCGGTTGGGACACATGAGTGTCAAACGAATGGAGCAATTGTCTCGTTTGGGTTACTTGCCTTCTCTAAAGTTTTCAAGTTTTCAGTTTTGTGAGCATTGTATATATGGCAGGCAACTCCAGTGCCCCCACAAGAAAGCTCTTGGACAGAAAGATGCTCAGTTAGAGCTTGTGCATACAGATGTATGTGAGATGCCTCAGCTTTCTTTGGGAGGGGCAAAATATTGTGTCTTTTATTGATGATGCCACACGCAAGGTGTGGGTCTATCCTCTTCGTTTGAAGAGTGACACATTCTCAGTGTTTGAGAAGTTTGTTGCTCTTGTTGAGAATCAAACTGGCAAAACACTGAAGGCTTTGCGTTCCGACAATGGTGGAGAGTATATGTCCAAACAGTTTCAGGATTTTTGTGATGCTAAAGGCATCAAGAGGGAGCTCTCTACTCCTTATGATCCTCCACAAAACGGGACAGCAGAGAGGATGAACAGGACCATTCAGGAGAAGGTCCGTTCTATGTTGTCACATGTTGCATTACCTCATGGTTTTTGGGCTGAAGCTGTTATGATAGCCGTTCACCTTATAAACAGGTCATCTAACACGAGGCTTGGTGAGAAAGTGCCAGCGGAAGTATGGACAGGGAAGCCTCCGTCATACAAGCACTTGAGAGTGTTTGGTTGTGTTGCGTACGTGCACATACGCAGGGAAATGCGCACCAAACTTGATCCTAAGTCTCACAAATGCATATTCCTAGGATATGGTGACAGAGGTGAAATGGGGTATAGACTTTGGGATCCCGTGAATAGAAAGATTATACGCAGCAATGATGTCATTTTTGATGAAACATGCATGTATAAGGAGCCTGCAAGGCAACAGGAGCCTGGCAGAGTCATCTTTGATGATGATGGACATCATGGACAACAACCAAGGGCTGTAAATCAGACATTACAGCAGCAAAACCAGCCCTTAAATGGTGCTGAAAATGGTCCAAATGGACAGCCAGAGATGGCAGAAGATATCCCTATGGATATGCCACAGTTAGAGGAAATACCGCGCATGATATTTCAGCCTTATGGCATGGAACAGGAGCCACCAATGGGTGATATGCAGGCTGGACAACAACCTGCAAATGATGGTCATTGGGTAGGGAGGTCCACAAGACCCTCCAGAGCCCCTGACAGGTTTGTTCCAGGGGTTGACTACTTGATGCTCACTGACTGTGGGGAGCCCTCATGTTATAAGGAGGCTTTACAGAGGGCAGACAAAGCTCTATGGGAGCGTGCCATGAAGTCAGAGATGGATTCTCTGCACAAAAATGGAACATGGAAGTTGGTGCATTTGCCTACAGGCAAGAAGGTTTTGCCATGCAAGTGGGTTTACAGGCTCAAAGTTGCACCAGATGCTAAGCCAAGATACAAAGCCAGGTTAGTGGCTAAGGGCTTCAAGCAGGAATATAGTGTGGACTTTGATGAGATCTTCTCTCCGGTGGTCAAAATGACCACACTTAGAGCTGTGTTAGCTTAGGTTGCACATGATGATCTGGACTTGATTCAGATGGATGTGAAGACTGCTTTTCTTCACGGTGATCTCCATGAGGAGATATATATGCAACAGCCAGAGGGTTATGCAGTGAGTGGATAGGAGAAGCTTGTATGCAAGCTAAAAAAGAGTCTTTATGGGCTCAAACAGGCACCAAGGGAATGGTATCATAAATTTGATACATTCATGAAATCCCAGGACTTCAGGAGAAGTGACATAGATCACTGCTTATACACCAAGAAAGCTTTGGATGGCAGTCTATTGATCCTCATCTTGTATGTTGATGATATGTTGATTGCCGGGAAATCTCGTAAAGAGATGGATGCCTTGAAGAAGAGGCTGCATCAAACCTTTGATATGAAGGATTTGGGTGATGCAAATCACATTTTGGGTATGCGGATACTTCGGGATAGAAATCAGCATGTGTTGTATTTGTCTCAAAAGGAATACATTGGCAAAGTTTTGCAGAGGTTCAATATGGACGGGGGGAAGAAGACTAGTACTCCTTTGCCTCCATATGTGAAACTCAGTGCTATGGACAGCCCACAGTCAGATAGTGGCAGGGCTGATATGGCCAAGATTCCGTATGCTTCAGCTTGTGGCAGTCTCATGTATGCCATGGTTGCTACTAGGCCGGACATTGCATTTGCAGTGGGAGTGGTTTCTAGATACATGGCCAACCCTGGCAAGAAGCATTGGGAAGCAGTGAAAGGTGTCATGAGATACCTGAAGGGCACACAGGATATGTGCATATGTTTTGGCAAACAGGATGCATTAGTGCATGGTTACACGGATTCGGATTATGCCGGTCATCCAGATAACCGGAAGTCTACTACCGGTTATGTGTTTACATTCATAGGAGGTGCTGTGTCATGGATATCCAGGATGCAGAAGTGCACTGCCTTATCTACTACAGAGGCCGAGTATATTGCAGCCACAGACGCTTGCAAGGAGGCATTATGGTTATCTCGGTTAGTGGTTGATTTGGGTTATACAGGGGATATTCCATTGTTGCATTGTGACAGTCAGAGTGCCATCCAATTGGCAAAGAACTCTGTCTTTCATGCAAAGACGAAGCATGTGGATGTGAAGTATCACTTCATCAGAGAGGTGATAGAGAACAAGCAAATTCAGCTTGTAAAGATTCATACAGATGACAACCCAGCTGATCTGTTGACAAAGAGTTTGCCTCCGAAGCGGTTTGCTCATTGCAGACACTTGATGGGCATTGGATGAGGCCAGTTTCAGCCTTGATATGGCCTTGTATATTATCATGTACATGCTGATTTTTCTTTTCCTTCATTTAAGGGCACTTTGCCTTTAAGTGGGAGGTTGTTGGGGTAAAGGCGTTATGCCCACCCTTATAGTGTGTACAAGCCCATAAGTTATAGTACATAGTACACTTAGTACTTTTAATGTACTAAGTGCACTATGTGTACTAGTGCAATATACATGTGTGATAGGGGAGTCACACACTCATCTTGGTGAGTTGACTTATCTCAACAACTCTCTCTCTCTCTCCCTTGCTTCTCTGTGTATGTCTCCCACATGTACTCTAACCCTAAATCTCTCCCGTTCACCCCCTTCACTGATGTATACCATTTTATACCCCCAGTATGGTACAGGATGGAGCTAGCTAGGTTGCATATCATGATTGTATACTCCATGCATATAGCTTTGCATTCTCCTAGTAGTAGAGCTCCATCCCCTGCACACCCAGATTCAGCTTTTTTATTCAGTAGTTTTTCATTTTGTTGGGATGACAGAGGACACCCCATACAGGTACTCCGATTTGTCTCATAGGCCGAGTTTGGTCTTTTGGAAGACGTTAATAAAATCTTTCTTTCTTTCTTTCTTTCTCTCTCTCTCTCTGAAATGGCCAGTGTTAACAGCTAGTAGCCGTTTATTTGAAAAAAAATGCCTGAAGATTTAGCTGTTGCAGCCGTCCCCGTCCCCTGCAGACAACGTCTCCCCATTCCCACAGGGGGGAACGCCCGTCCCCTGGTCACGTCCCCTCCGTCCCGTCCCCTTGGCCGTCCCCAGCCCGGTGTGCAGGTCTCTCTGCTCGGGACGGCGTTCCCACGTCCCACGTGGGCGTCCCTCCGTCCCCCTGTCACTATGGTCTAGATGCCTCAAAAGCTCTGTATGACAATCTGTCCAATGGCATCTCTCTGAATCTGTCTAGCAAGCATATAGTCTGAAATATGGCCTCTACCATCATAAGAGGCGCAGCAAACTCTGCTCGGATAATGTCATGAGGTACTGACGGTTTGCTGCGTATCATGCGTGCCATCATGAGGGCCTGTGGTCTCTCTATCTGTGTCCACCAATGGGTAGAAAGGCCTGGCGCCCATACCGCTGCTCCATACATCAATGCCGGTGTGACTAATGTGTCAAATAGCCACCCCTTCGTCCGGGGCTCCTGAAAATGCGCCTGGTGGCACTGTCTCTCTAGCATAGCCAATGCTGCATATCCCCGTGTCAATCTAGCTCTGGCTGCTGAACCCATGGTGAAGTGTGTGGCTGTTGCAGAGAAGGTAACCCCTAGGTACACGTATGATATCACCACCTCCACCTGGCGTCCTACGAGAGTGAATGTCAGCTGACTCCTGCCCTGTCTCGATGTATGAAAGACCATAACCTTGATTTTCCCAAGGTTCACAGTAAGACCCCCCTGTGTGCAGAAATCATCGAGTGCATATACTGGAGTGAGAGAGAGAGAAAGAGAGAGAGAGAGAGAGAGAGAGAGAGAGAGAGAGAGAGAGAGATATGAAGCAAGTATGCTGAATATACTGGAGTGAAACAGTTCCAAGCAAGGGACATGAACAGTCTCATAAGTGAGGGAAGCAAAAGGAAGACTAGACTATGGAAAAAGAGAGAGGCAATCCCACCTATTTATAGGTAAGTACGGCTGGCCAACTAGACACGTGAAACTGGCCGACTGGACATGAGGAAGCTGGCCGACTCGGCATGAAGTACCCAACCTGGAAAAAATGCCAGAAAAATATACAAAAATAGAGTGGCCAGCCCACAACCAAGGGCCATGAAAAGGGTCCAAAAGAGGACTCCAATGATGAGCAGAATCTAGGGATGAATGTGCTAACAGGTTGGAGGTGTTCCACAAGACCCAAGGGAAATGGCAATCCTATGAGTCGGGTGCCACTTGGGGCACACCAAGAAAGGCTTTCAGGCAACAGTTCCCAGGGAGGATGATCCTCCAAGGGGTGGAGTGATAGTGCCACGCTAAATACTCAGGGATAGAAGACCACAAAAAGTGTTCAGGGACAGGGCATGAAGAGTTAGGGAACAAGATGGAATAGATGCATGGATCTACAACACATTTGGAGTTGGATTTGGGGACCGGGCAGGGATGTCAGTGAAAAGGGTACCACGAAGGGAAGGATAATAGGTTGGGGACTCCAGGAAGAGACAAAGGGATGATGACAGTCATCCAAGAATAGATGTTGGAATCCCATCATCAAGTTTACCAGAGAGGGATGTCATGTGAATGCACATGTACATGTTAATCCCAGGCATAGTCACCAGAAACGAAAATGACAACCAATGGAAAACGGAAACGGCTAGGAAACGGCGCATATATAGTTTTTGGCAATACAAGTTACAACAGGTGACTTTCTACATGGATTTATTGTTGCCATATATATAGGCAGTGATGTGTGTGAACACACTTAGGACCGCCGGGGCACTTTTTCCCTCTTTAGGAGGTTTTTTCCCCGCCTTGTATATACGCCCATCATTCTAGGGCTAACTTATCTTTGTACATTGACACAATCTAATACACTTTGTGTTGTGTGCATTCTTGCTTCTTCTTCTCCAAGCTCTGTGCTTTCCTGCAACCCTAATTCCAACAATTGGTATCAGAGTAGGCATCGGCTCCCAGGGCTACGCCGCTAGCACCCTCCGACTCACGTTCTCCGATTGAGGTGAGCTTTCACGAGCGCTTGCAGGTTCTCAGAAATTGCATCTGAGGTCGTTTTGGGCTCCGTTTTTGCATTACAAGTTCTACAGAGGTGTTTTCGTCATTTTGTGCAGAAATTTTGACAGTGCAGTTTTCTGCAAAACAGGCATACGTGTTCTATTGTGGACCGTGCTACATAGCACGAGTTGTTTTCTGTTCAGTCTTTGCTTCATTTACAGGTAGCTTTTGCATCAGTTTCAGTCAGTAGCCATGGTTGATAACAGCAATGATGTATTTCGCATGTTGTCTGCCGATGACAAATTGGATGGAGACAGCAACTACCCACTTTGGGCATACATGATGCAGCATGTTTTGGTTGCAAAAGGAGTGTGGAACATTGTGCAGGGTATGGATGTACGTCTAGGTTTTGTGGATGTTGAGGATGTTGCAGGTTCTAGCAGCTCTACTGTTGCTGTTGTTTTACCCACTGCTGAGCAAGCTCGTTGGGATAGTAAAGATGCGCAGGCTCATGCCTTGATTGCACTTTCTGTCAAACGTAACATAACTCCACATATTCGTTCAGCTAAAACAGTAAAACAAGCTTGGGATATTCTAGCTGGTTTGTATGCAGGTTGTAACGAGGCAAAAATCTCTTACCTGCGTAAAGAGCTAGAATCGAAGATTATGCAGGAAGATGATGACATGAATGTTTTTCTTGCTAAGATTAAAGATCTCAAGGAACAATTGATTTCTGCAGGTGAGATTATTCCTGATCATTCTCTTGTGCAGACTGTTCTTGATGCATTACCTGAGTCCATATCAGACTTTTGCTTCCACGTGGAGACTTGTTACTGAGGACAAACATGATGTTGTCAAGTATGATACTTTATTCAACAAGCTCTTGCAAGAAGCGCAGTCCAGGCAACACAGGGCTAGGCAACGTGCAATGATCAAGTATTTGTTGCTGCCCAACAGAGAAGAAGTGGTAAGACAGTCCCTTCCACTATTTCTTCTCCTATTAGTAGGTCTGCAACTTCTTCTACTTCCACAGGTAGCAACAAAACAGGTCTGAGAAGGCTCTTGATAAAGGCAAGAAAAAGATCAGGTGCAACTATTGTAAGGCAACTGATCATGTCATTAAGAATTGCCCTAAGCTAAAGGCTAAAGAGGCAAAGAAGAAAGAGTCAAATGCAGCCACAATAGCGGATGCTTCTACAAATGCAGATTCTGCAAATGTTGTGCAGGATATAGAATGGGCGTTTAGCGTGTATTGCCAGTATGACCCATCTGTACATGATGCATGTTTGGCTGTTGACTCTGATGTACGGTATTTTGACAGTGGTGCTACAAAGCACATTACCTCGCATCGTGATATGTTCACTTGTCTTGAGGCTGTCCCTAATGGGAATACTGTCACATGTGCCAATAATGCTTCTTACCCACTGAAGGGCGTTGGTAAAATTATGCTTACCGCTGCAAATGGCAGCGCTTTCACACTTTCAGATGCTTTGTATGTGCCAGGGATAAAGAAGAATCCATTGTCTGTCTCTGCTCTTGCTAGACTTGGACTTATAGTCAAATTTGTGGATGACAGATGTACTATTCATAATTTGACTTCTGGTGATACGATCATTGTATCTGGCACCTTGTTTCGTGGGCTGTATAGGCTCACTTCTTATGATAAGTGTGTGGAAGATTCAGCAAATGCAGTTTCTGATGAAAAAGCAGTTTCAGATGCAAAACTATGGCATGCTCGTTTTGGTCATCTGAACTTTGCTAGTTTGCTGCGTTTGTAGAAATTTGATATGGTTGCTTCATTACCCCCTCTTGAGACACCATTGAAACATGTTTATGAAGGCTGTATTTTGGGCAAAATGCAGCGTTTTGCGTTTCCAAAGGATGGTTCTCTGCGGGCCACTCGCAAATTGCAACTTGTACATAGTGATGTATGTGGGCCTATGCAAACTCCGTCATTTGCTAAACACTTGTACTTCATGACTTTCATTGATGATTACTCAAGGCATGCATGGGTATATCCACTGAAGGCAAAGTCCGAAGTGCTTTTGTGCTTCAAACAGTTTTTGCTTATAGTTGAAAATGTATCCAATTGTACTGTGGGCACCCTCCGTTCTGATCGAGGGGGGGGAGTACATGTCTAAAGAGTTTGATGCATTTCTAGCTAGTCGTGGGATAATACACCAATGTACAATGCCGTATACCCCTCAGCAAAATGGTGTTGCTGAGAGGAAAAACATGTCACTTATGGAGATGGCACGATGTATGGTCAAGAGCCCGTTTTGGCTTGAGGCTGTCATGTATGCTACATATGTACTCAACAGGTGTCCCACTAAGGCCTTGCAGTCTGTTACTCCATACGAAGCTTGGCATGGCAGGAAGCCTTCTATTGGTCACTTGCGTGCCTTTGGTTGCTTGGCCTATGCTTTAGTGCCTATGCAACAACGTAGAAAATTGGATGATAAGGCTGTCAAATGCATTTTTGTTGGTTACAGTGCTGAGAGCAAGTGTTACAGATTGTATCATCCGCAGTCAAAGCGTATCTTGATTAGTCGAGATGATGTTTTTGCGGAAGATGCTGTGCAATCTTTGTTATCATGTACCGAAGAGACAGGTGTGAGCTCACGGGATGTATTTGATACGTTGTTGCCTCTATTTACAGGTGGGAATTCAAATGTAAGTCCTAATGAGGCAAATATTCAACCTATGCAGATTTCAAACGACATCATAGATCAGCCTATTTCTGATGCAGATTTACAGGATGTAATTTATGAGGATAGGGCTGAAAATGAGCAGGCTAAAGGTATGCCTAAATGGCTGGTGCAAACCTTGCATGATAGTAAAATTGATGCACCTATGTCTAGTCGTACTCGTTCAGGTTTTCGGCATGCCTCTTATGCATCAGATTGTTATGCTTTGGCTGTGTCTAGTATGTGGAAGAACCTCTTTCATTTGATGAGGCGCAAAAATCAGAAAATTGGTTGGCTGCAATGCAAAGTGAATATGATGCTATAATGAAGAATGGTACATGGTCTTTGTGTGATTTGCCTATTGGTAAAAAGGTCATTGGATGTAAGTGGGTTTTTAAGTTGAAACGAAAGCCAGATGGCAGTGTTGATTGCTATAAGGCTAGACTTGTTGCAAAGGGTTATGCTCAAGAAAAGGGCATTGATTTTGATGAGACCTTTGCTCCCACTTGTCGTATGACTACCATTCATAGCATTTGTGCATTGGCAGCTCATAATGGTTGGAATATACATTAGTTGGACATAAAGATTGCGTTCTTGAATGGAGATTTGCATGAGGAGGTGTATGTATCGCAACATCGTGGTTTTGTTCAAAGAGGGCAGGAAAACAAAGTGTGTAGGTTAAAAAGGCTTTATATGGTTTAAAGCAAGCTCCACGAGCTTGGTATGAAAAGATACATGCATATTTGACTGCACATGGTTTTCAGAATAGTCCAACAAAAAGCACTTTGTATGTTAAACGTGTGGATGATGTACATCTAATCATTGCTCTCTATGTCGATGACATGCTGCTCAGAGGACCAAATGAGAGTCATATTGCTGATTTTAAGGCTGATTTGAATGTCTCTTTTGAGATGTCAGATTTGGGGCATTTGCATCATTATTTGGGGATACAATTTAAGCAGTGTGATGGAGATATTGCTTTGTGTCAAACAAAGTATATTGAGACATTGTTGCGGAGATTTGGCCTTGAAGACTGCAAGCCTATTGCTACTCCAATGGAGACCAGTTTGAAGTCGAGTCTTCATGATACTAGAGATCACTTTGATGTCACACTCTATCAGACAGCTATTGGTTGCCTCATTTATGTATGCATTACGAGGCCGGACATTCAGTTTGCAGTCTCACAGGTGAGCAGGTTTATGCTGCATAGCCCAGGGTCTCAGCATTGGAAGACAGTTAAACGCATCTTTCGCTACTTCAGTGGCACCATACATCTTGGGCTGTTTTATCCCAAGGGAGGATCGTTGCCGCCAGATTTACATGCTTTTTCGGACTTAGATTGGGCTGGTTGCTATGACACAAGAGTGTCCACAAGTGGTTTTTGTTTCATGCTCAGTAGCTCATGCATATCTTGGTTGAGCAAGAAGCAACCTATTGTGGCCACTTCTAGTTGTAAAGCTGAGTACAGAGCAGCTTTCACAGCTACAGTTGAGTGTGTGTAGCTCAGACGGCTTATGGCTGACTTGGGTGTTGGAGAAGAGTCTGCCACCTCTATCTACACTGACAGTCAGAGCGCATTTGCAGTTGCGAGAAACCCAGTTTTTCATGCTCGCACAAAGCACATTGAGGTTCATTATCACTATGTCAGGGAGAGACTCTCAGCAGGAGAGATCAGCTTGGCCTATGTGCCAACACAGAACAACCTCGCCGATCTTTTCACAAAGGCGCTTCCTCGTGAGAAGTTCGAAGCTTTCCGCAAAGCTTTGGGCTTGCTCCCCTTTGTGGACTGATCTACTTCGGGCATGGCACTTCCCTATACATGAGTGCCAGCTCTCGTTCACACCATCACTCCCAGGGGGGATTTGTTGCGATATATATAGGCAGTGATGTGTGTGAACACACTTAGGACCGCCGGGGCACTTTTTCCCTCTTTAGGAGGTTTTTTCTCCCGGCTTGTATATACGCCCATCATTCTAGGGCTAACTTATCTTTGTACATTGACACAATCTAATATACTTTGTGTTGTGTGCATTCTTGCTTCTTCTTCTCCAAGCTTTGTGTGCTTTCCTGCAACCCTAATTCCAACATTTATTGTCCTGATCCTCATGACTGGTAGGTGCCTCAGCATCAACTAGGACCACAGCAGGTTCTTCTACAAGCTGTAGGTTTCGCCATATAGGGGCTCGTCTTCGAGTGTGTCTTGGAATCATTTGCAATAGCAAGCAATCTTCAATATTCCAAAACCACATGGGAGGGCAATGACATCGTCGAGCCCTCTTAGAGATTGCCTCTTGCAATGTCAGGCTCTCTCGAAGAGGCAAAGGGCATCGACAATGAGCTGTCTCGATGTATTGTCGCTCAGCCACGCATGAACAACCACCACACCGCCGCTCATAGAATGCCATTAGTGCAAACTATTGAATGCAGCACAATAAGAAGAAGAGAGGAATTAATTAAAAAAGGACTTGTTATATTATTAAAAAAAGTGGAATTTAATTAAGATGCTTCCCATCTATTTTTAAAAAAAGTCAATGATCATTTAAAAAAAACAAGGTCCATTTACAAATTTACAAATTTACAAAAAAAAAAAAACAGTTACTGATTAAAATTTATTGATTGTGGAGGACCAAGTTGAGAAGTGCCTTGCTCCGACTTCAGCCTTGCTCCAAAAGGGGAGAAAGGGAGGGGAGAGAGGAATGTGCTGGAGCTTTGCGATTTGAATCTCAGCTCTAGGGACTTGTGTACAAGTACACTGTACAAAACAAGCAATGTACTATACCTTATATGGTGTGGTGATAAGTAGACGTTGTGGTTCAAGAAGCCAAGATGGCCGTTGAGGCAAGTTGCAACTAGCTCTGTAAGGAGGGCAACGGGCAGGAAGCGAAGGGCTAGTGTATGCCATTGTTCTCAACGGGCCATCAGCGCACGTCGTTTTTCTGAACGGGCCATCAGCACACGTCATTTTTCTCAACGGGCATCGCACGCGTTACGGGCGGGCCAGCTAACGTTTTTTTTTTAATGCCATGTGGGCAGCCAACCTTAGCGAATTTTTTGGAGCAGGCAGCGACCCCATCTCCCCGCTTCTCGCCGTTTCCATGCAGTCGACACGGGGAAACGGCGTTTCCCCGTTTCGGGGAACCATTTCTCCCGTTTCGTGTGACTATGATCCCAGGACTGATCCTTTAAGGGCAAGGATAAAGAACCAGTTTTGGACCAGACACAGGACCTTGTGCTGCTAGTATGGGCAGTACGACATTATTGAGAACTCCATGAAGGAAATATACTCCTATCATCTACAACAATAATGGAATATTTTGTCCAGGACCTGGCCGACAGTAGGACAGCCTGTCCATAAGGGATTCAAGGCCTATAAAAGGCATGGCTTGCTCATTCTTTAGACTCATTCACTCCTCTAGGGAGTAATAGGTTTAGATTAGGTGAACACCACCTTTTGATGGCAGCCTATGGCTTGCAAGACTTGTAAACCTTTTTGTACTATATGAATATATTGAAACTCAGCTCTCTCTCCTTCTCTCTTGCTTGCATTATGCATCAGGTTGTTCCAGAATGGTGTGTAGGGCTGAGAGAAGACTCCCAGAGCTTCCACATGTGACACTGGTATCAGAGCTTAGGCCAATCCTACATGAGTCTAGATAGAACCTATGCATGCTGCAAATTAGGGTTTGCGTTTTTGCACTAAATCTACAGTTTTGCATCAGCTTTTTGCTCATTTTCTGCGTAGTATAGTGCTAGAAAGTCTAGGTTGCAGCCTAGCATGATCCTAGGGAGTTTAGAAAGCATGTAGAACTCTAGGGTTAGGGTTTTTGGGCTCATTACAACAGAAAAAACAGCAAAACAATATCATGAGTTCAGAGGCGATGGACGACAGCTTTCTCAAGACTTTATCCAACGAAGAGTATGTAGCGGAAATGAGACTGAAAACTAAAAGCAAAAAACGCATTAAGTGTTGGAGAAGAGATGCCCTGGGAAAACTCTCATATATACACACTATAACCAGTACATTGTGTTGGGGTGCAGGGGGGGGGGGGGGGGGGGTGGGCAAGTGCCCCTATATATATGGAAGAGGGCAACCAATCGGCATGTATAAACAAGGCGAACAGCCCCCTATAGGGCCCCATGACCAACATAACCTGGTCGGCCAGCATGGCCCTGTCAGCCAACCCCTAGTCAGGCCTCTCCTGGCCAACCGACTCCTACACGCCGACCAGAGAGAAAAAATAGCTACTTCAGAACTTGGAAAAGAGAACAAAAACGGGGACTACTCCTGCGGGCCCGCACACCCACATCACAAGCCCTCACTCCCTAAAGTATATCATGGTACAAACAGGAGATGAATGCTAACACCCCCTCTCAGCTCCTAGATGTGAAACCAATCCCAATAAGCTGGAGTGCTAACGAAGTATCTCCTAAGGAAGAGGCTTCCTAAAGAGGTCCGCTGCATTGTCCTCCGTTGAACAAAAGGCTAGCAAGATGTCACCATCCAAAATCTTCTCTCGAACAAAATGATATTGTATCTCTATATGCTTGGTCCAAGCATGGAAGACCGGGTTCCGAGTAGTAGCTATGCAGCTTTAGTTGTCACACTGGATGATCGTGGGCTCCTCCTACGGAAACCCGATCTCGCCAAGTAACCTCCTTAGCCACACCACCTTGCAAGCAACACCACAAGCAGTCCGTTACTTTGCCTTAGTGGAAGACAAGGCAACAGTTGGCTGCTTCTTGCTGCTCCAAGAAATCGCTCCCGAGCCAAGGGTAAAGCCGTATCCTGAAGTAGATCTCCTCGTGTCTAAATCTCCTCCCCAATCAAAGTCACTCCAACCTCGAAGACTAACTCTGTCCTTCGATCCCCCTCCAGTGTCATAAACAAGTCCAGGATCCTTCGTACCCTGCAAATACCGCAAAATCCACACTCCTGCGTCCCAATGAGTCTCCAAAGGTGTCTGCATAAATAAGCTCAATACCCCCACTGGAAAACTCAAGGCCAATCTGGTGTTCAGCAACCAAATCAATGAACAGACAAGTTTCCGATATAAAGAGACATCAACCTGCTCACAAGGATCGTGTGCACTAAATTTGGTACTCACGTCCATTGGAGATGAAATAGGCTTGCAGTTCTCCATCCCAAAAGCCTCCAACAACTCATGACCATACCACTACTGAGAAACAAAGAACTCCCTTTGGATCTGCCAAATCTCCAATCCCAAAAAGAAATGGAGTAAGCCTAAATCCGTCATCTCAAACTCCTCTGGCAAGACACCCTTCGTCATGGCTAAGTGCTCCACATGACTATCAGTGAGGACAAGATCATCCACATAGAGGATAATCAATGTGACCATACCGCGTTCCTAAAAGAGATACAAGTTTGGATCTGCAACTAATCTCTGGAAACCTTGTCTCAAAAAGAAAGCATCAATCTTCTGGTTCCAAGCCCTGAGAGCCTATTTAAGACCATACAAGGTCTTCCGCAACCTGTAAACCATACCTTTTGATCCTGGAACCTCAAAGCCTAGAGGTTGCTCAACATACAGCTCCTCACTATTCATGAACGCAGATTTAAAATCCATCTAATACACCGGCCACTACTGATGAGAGGCAAGGACAAGAATTGTCCGAATCATGGCCATCCTAGCTGTCGGTGCAAAAGTGTCCTCATAGTTGATGCATGGCCGCTGAGCATAGCCCTTGGCCACAAGTCTAGCCATGTGCTTGTCCATAGAACCACCAAACTTATACTTGGTTTTGTGCAGCCACTTGACACCAATGACTGACCATTTTGATTGTCATCGATAGGAGACCCGAAACAATAATAATAGGCTAATACTTTACATACCAAACACAGAGCACGAAGACACAGAACATGATTTCACAGCGGAAGAACAATACAATATAAAATAACACCACACTGAGCCGGAACGGCTGGCCCCCCATAGGACCTTCTTTATTGAGAGAGAAGCTTTATTGTGAACAACACCGGATCTTTTCACAAAGCATCAACACAAATCTCTTGTCCAGATATCTATCCCAAGCCAAGACAAAACACAGCACCAAAACTGTCTCAAAAACAGTCCCATTGTAACATGCAGCGGAATTATGCGTAATGAAGGATCCTGTCACACAAAGTCTTGAAGGGAGCTGAGTTAGGGTTTCATGTGGGAGACATACACAGAGAAGAAGGGAGAGAGAGAGAGAGAGAGAGAGAGAGAGAGAGAGAGACATGTGGGGATAAGTCAACTCATGAGTGTGAGTGTGTGACTCCCCTATCACACATGTATATTTGCTCTAGTACACATAGTGTACTTAGTACATTAAAAGTACTAAGTGTACGTGCACTTAGTACATTAAAAGTACTAAGTGTACTATGTACTATAACTTATGGGCTTGTACACACTACAAGGGTGGGCATAATGCCTTTACCCCAACAGCCTCCCACTTAAAGGCAAAGTGCCCTTAAATGAAAGAAAAGAAAAATCAGCATGTACATGATAATATACAAGGCCATATCAAGGCTGAAACTGGCCTCATCCAATGCCCATCAAGTGTCTGCAATGAGCAAATCGCTCTGGAGGCAAACTCTTTGTCAACAGATCAGCCGGGTTGTCATCCGTATGAATCTCAACAAGCTGAATTTGCTTGTTCTCTATCACCTCTCTGATGAAGGATACTTCACAGCCACATGCTTCGTCTTTGCATGAAAGACAGGGTTCTTTGCCAACTGGATGGCACTCTAACTGTCACAATACAACAATGGAATATCCCCTGTATAACCCAAATCAACCACTAACCGAGATAGCCATAATGCCTCCTTGCAAGCCTCTGTGCCTGCAATATACTCAGCCTCTATAGTAGATAAGGCAGTGCACTTCTACATCCTGGATGTCCATGACACAGCACCTCCTGTGAATGTAAACACATAACCGGTAGTAGACTTCCGGTTATCTGGATGACCGGCATAATCCGAATCCGTGTAACCATGCACTGATGCATCCTGTTTGCCAAAGCATATGCACATATCCTGTGTACCCTTCACGTATCTCATGACACCTTTCACTGCTTCCCAATGCTTCTTGCCAGGTTTGGCCATGTATCTAGAAACCACTCCCACTGCAAATGCAATGTCCGGCCTAGTAGCAACCATGGCATACATGAGACTGCCACAAGCTGAAGCATACGGAATCTTCTGTCACTATCCGACTGTGGGCTGTCCATAGCACTGAGTTTCACATATGGAGGCAACGGAGTACTAGTCTTCTTGCCCCCGTCCATATTGAACCTCTGCAAAACTTTGCCAATGTATTCCTTCTGAGACAAATACAACACATGCTGATTTCTGTCCCGAAGTATCCGCATACCCAAAATGTGATTTGCATCACCCAAATCCTTCATATCAAAGGTCTGATGCAGTCTCTTCTTCAAGGCATCCATCTCTTTACGAGATTTCCCGGCAATCAACATATCATCAACATACAAGATGAGGATCAATAGACTGCCATCCAAAGCTTTCTTGGTGTATAAGCAGTGATCTATGTCACTCCTCCTGAAATCCTAGGATTTCATGAACGTATCAAGTTTATGATACCATTCCCTTGGTGCCTGTTTGAGCCCATAAAGACTCTTTTTCAGCTTGCATACAAGCTTCTCCTTTCCATTCACTGCATAACCCTCTGGCTGTTGCATATATATCTCCTCATGGAGATCACCGTGAAGAAAAGTAGTCTTCACATCCATCTGAATCAAATCCAGATCATCATGAGCAACCAAAGCTAATACAGCTCTAAGTGTGGTCATTTTGACCACTGGAGAGAAGATCTCATCAAAGTCCACACCATATTCCTGCTTGAAGCCCTTAGCCACTAACCTGGCTTTGTATCTTGGCTTTGCATCAGGTGCAACTTTGAGCCTTTAAACCCACTTGCATGGCAAAACCTTCTTGCCTGTAGGCAAATGCACCAACTTCCATGTTCCATTTTTGTGCAGAGAATCCATCTCTGACTTCATAGCATGCTCCCAACGAGCCTTTAAACCCACTTGCATGGCAAAACCTTCTTGCCTGTAGGCAAATGCACCAACTTCCATGTTCCATTTTTGTGCAGAGAATCCATCTCTGACTTCATAGCATGCTCCCAACGAGCCTTGTCTGCCCTCTGTAAAGCCTCCTTATAACATGAGGGCTCCCCACAGTCAGTAAGCATCAAGTAGTCAACCCCTGGAACAGTCAACCCCTGGAACAAACCTGTCAGGGGCTCTGGAGGGTCTTGTGGACCTCCGTACCCAATGACCGTCATTTGCAGGTTGCTGTCCAGCCTGCATATCACTTATTGGTGGCTCCTGTTCCATGCCATAAGGTTGAAAAATCATGCCCGGTATCTCCTCTAACTGTGGGATATCTTCTGCCATCTCTGGCTGTCCATTTGGACCATTTTCAGCACCATTTAAGGGCTGGTTTTGCTGCTGTAATGGCTGATTTACAGCCCTTGGTTGTTGTCCATGATGTCCATCATCATCAAAGATGACTCCGCCAGGCTCCTGTTGCCTTGCAGGCTCCTTATACCTGCATGTTTCATCAAAAATGACATCATTGCTGCGTATAATCTTTCTATTCACTGGATCCCAAAGTCTATACCCCATTTCACCTCTGTCACCATATCCTAGGAATATGCATTTGTGAGACTTAGGATCAAGTGTGGTGCGTATTTCCCTGCGTATGTGCACGTACGCAACACAACCAAACACTCTCAAGTGCTTGTAGGACGGAGGCTTCCCTGTCCATACTTCCTCTGGCACTTTCCAACCAAGCCTTGTGTTAGGTGACCTGTTTATAAGATGAACGGCTGTCATAACAGCTTCAGCCCAAAAACCATGAGGTAATGCAGCATGTGACAACATAGAACGGACCTTCTCCTGAATGGTCCTGTTCATCCTCTCTGCTGTCCCGTTTTGTGGAGGATCATAAGGAGTAGAGAGCTCTCTCTTGATGCCTTTAGCATCACAAAAGTCCTGAAACTGTTTGGACATATACTCTCCACCATTGTCGGAACGCAAAGCCTTCAGTGTTTTGCCAGTTTAATTCTCAACAAGAGCAACAAACTTCTCAAACACTGAGAATGTATCACTCTTCAAACGAAGAGGATAAACCCACACCTTGCGTGTGGCATCATCAATAAAGGACACAAAATATTTTGCCCCTCCCAAAGAAAGCTAAGGCATCTCACATACATCTGTATGCACAAGCTCTAACTGAGCATCTTTCTGTCCAAGAGCTTTCTTGTGGGGGCACTGGAGTTGCCTGCCATATATACAATGCTCACAAAACTGAAAACTTGAGAACTTTAGAGAAGGCAAGTAACCAAAACGAGACAATTGCTCCATTCCTTTGACACTCATGTGTCCCAACCGGCTATGCCACAGAGAGATTTCCGGCAGCTCGGTTGCATTTACATTAGCATGGTGACAAACACCAGCATGCATGAAGTAAAGAGTGTCCACCTTAGAGCCTCTGGCAACAACCAGTGAGCCCTTACTAATCTTCCACTTTCCACGACCAAATGTGGTAACATAATCAGCATCATCAAGCTGTCCAGTAGAAAGCAGGTTCTTCTTGATCTCAGGCACATGCCTAACATCGTGGAGCATAAGCTGTGAGCCATCTGAAAACACAAGCCTCACATCACCTCTGCCAAGAATCTTGTTGTCGCCCAAATAAACTACTCCTTCATTGCCAGCAGTATACCTAACAAACAAGTCTCTGCAACCTGTGACATGAAAGGAGGCACCTGAATCAATGATCCATGAGTGCATACTGTCAAATCCCCACGGATCCCCTCATGATCGATCTTGGTTCGAAACTCGAATCCTGCAAACAAACGAACAAACAAACAAGCAAGGGGGTGCAGGCCTGACTCACCTCCCAACCATGACAGCCATGGGCGAGCCCACAGTCTTGGCTGTCCCCACCGAGCCACGAGCTGAGCTAACTAGGATGACGTACCGACCAATCTCCTCCTCGCGACGTCCCATACCGCCACGAAGCTGCCCTCGCGGGCCTCGAGACTACTATCGGCCTCGGCTGCATAAAGCAGGTGCACGTCTGCACTAGATCCAGGCTCCAAGACAATAGAGCTCTCACAAACTCGCGAGACTCTCTATATCCAATAACTAACCTTGGCCACCCTTTTATAGGCTCTTGGCCGGTCATCGGGCGTCCACACTTGGGTGCCCGCCCGTCCATACTTGGATGCCCGCCCGTTAGTATTTCCCTAACTCAGCTCGTCAATCAGTCTGCCTAGTTCCAAGCTTCCCCAAGCCTCGAAACTAGTCTTGCATGCGTATAGCACACGGTAGATACACACTGTGCACATGACATACTCCCCTTCTTCTAAGAGCTCACTCCTGAGCTCACTAAAAAGCCAGGGTAATCTCTCTGAAGAGCACTCAATGTCTCCCATGTAGCGTCCTCCTCAACACGATCCTTCCCCTTGATCTTATATTCCGTGATAAGCGTATGACGCAATCTTCGTTCACGAAATCCAAGAATCTTTTCAGGTTCGTGCGGAACAAATGTCATGTCCTCGACATTTATAATTTCTTGAGGAGTAACTAACTGATCTGCTCCACCCAGTACTTCCTTAAGTCTACTGACATGAAATACAAGATGAACTTTCACATGAGAAGGCAAATCCAATTCATATGCAACTGAACCAATCCGTCGTGTAACACGAAATGGTCCACAATATCTAGGGGATAATTTCGGAGATCTACCTGTCCGTAAAGTCTCAGAATCTTTCAGAGCTCGCAAATACACTATCGTTCCTTCAGAGAACTCTCTAGGTGAACGATGTCTATTAGAATAAAACCTGTCTCGGTCTTGAGCACTTCTAATAGATTCCTTTGCAACTTGTAACATTTCCTGCATATCTTGCAAAAAATTACGTGCTGCATCATGCTGAAGTCCTGAGAATCCTACTGTAACAGGTGATCTTGGTTGAAAACCATACATAAACATGAAAGGACTAAACCCTGTACTCATATGCTTAGTACTGTTATATGTAAATTCTAACATAGGAAGATAATCCTCCCATGAACTCTGTCTTTTGGATACATATGCTCGAAGCATATCCTCCAAAATCTGATTCACTCTTTCAGTCTGGCCATCAGATTGAGGATGATCTAAGGAACTCAAATTCAAAGTTGTTTCCAACTTTTCAAAAACAAGTTTCCAAAAATCACTCGTAAACTTAGAGTCCCTATCACTGACTATGTCCTGCGGTAACCCGTACAGTCTAAACAATTGCTCGATAAACTGCCGAGCTAATTGCGTAGCTGTAATAGTCTTCCGGGTCGGTAAAAATCTAGCCATTTTTGTCAGCGATCTACCACAACCCAAATAGAATCGTGGCCTTGATGTGTTCTTGGCAATCCGGTAATAAAATCCATGGAAATACTTTCCCATTTATTACCTGGGATTTGCAAAGGATGCAACAACCCAGCCTGTCTAAAGCGTTCAGCTTTATTTGCCTGACAAATCTGACACTTGAGAACATAATCTTCTACATACCCTTTCATATTCGGCCAATAAAAAGTGTGTTTCACTAATGATAGTGTCCTGTGTACCCCAGGGTGTCCAGCAGAAGGGGCGTCGTGACACTCCTTAAGAATCTTGGACCTAATGTCCGGGATCTGTGGTACACAAATTTTGTCATTACGGAATAGCAAACCATTCCGAATCATCCACTGACCTCCTGCAGCCTGAATAGAAGACTACTCAGTCATCGAGTCTTGGTCAATCAATGAGCTCCCATCCTGGATCTTCTACCAAAATGGACCAAAATAACTATCAGTCCTGCAAAGCCCTCTCAATGACTGAAATAAGTCGGTAGAAATCTCGGTGAGCGACAAAGTATTCACCTCTCTAATCCGACTAAGCGCATCTGCAACACTATTCATGGACCCTTTCCGATAACGGATCTCAAAATCAAAATCTTGCATTAACTCTGCCCAACGAGCTTTCCTTCCTCTCAAATCATCCGCATCACACACATACTGGATTGACTGATGATCAGTCAATACCACAAACTTGGAGCACCACCTCTACGGTTGCCTCGTTGAAAAGGATGCCTTCACACATAAAAGGCACGTTCCAACTGTTGTGACTTAGGCTCCTCTTGTTGTGAAAACATAGCTGCATCATGACCAACGCTACGTCGTTGTTGACGTTGAGAAAACTCAATCAAAGATATGCAAGTTCATAAATAATGTCTCCAAACCTTGAGAGCATGAATCACAGCATAAAGCTCCTTCTCAAGGGTTGACCAACGAGATTGAGTGTCGTCTAGCTTTTTACTTTCAAAAGCAACCGGTCTACCATCTTGAAATAAAGCAGCCCCGATAGCATAGTCACTGGCATCAGTTTCAAGAACATAAGGCCGACTAGGATCAAGCAATGCTAGGATAGGTGATTCCTTGACTTTATCTTTCAAAAGTCTGAAGGCCATATCCAAATCGTTATTCCAAGTGATAGGCTGATTGGACTTACGTCCACGACCTTTCAATAAGTCGGTCATCGGTAGTGTGAGCTGCGAGTACTCCCGTACAGATTTCCGAAGAAAAACAACAAAACCGAGAAAAGAACGAAGTTGTTACACTGTTCGTGGTATAGGCCAGTCCAAAACCTTCTGAACTCGGTCATAGTCAATGCTCAATCCATCTCTAGTGATCTTGTGTCCCAAGTAAATGATGTCGGTCATAAAGAACTCACATTTACTCAACTTAGCATATAATCGATTCTGTCTTAAAATAGCTAAGACAATCGTGAGGTGTCTGACATGATCCTCAAGAGTACGACTATATATCAAAATATCATCAAGGAACACCACCACAAATTTCCCCAAATGTTCACGAAAAAGATCGTTCATCATTTGCTGGAAAGTGGCTGGAGCATTGGTTAACCCAAAAGGTAATACAAGAAACTCGTAATGGCCATACCTAGTCCGAAAGGCGGTTCTTTCGACATGCCTTTCATGAATACGTATCTGATGATAGCCAGTACGTAAATCTATCTTCGTGAAATATTACGCTCCTGCTACCGGTCAATTAGGTCATCTGATCTAGGGAGAGGATAACGGTTCTTAATTGTCAGCTTGTTCAATCTCTTGTAATCTATACACATTCTCCAAGTATTGTCCTTCTTGCTCCTAAGCAACACAGGTGCACCCCAAGGTGATTTACTTGGACGGATCTGGCCCATCCTCAAATAATCTTTGAGTTGTTTAGCCAACTCATCTTCCTCAGCTTGGCTCATCCTATAAGGTGGAATACTCACAGGATGAGCACCAGGGATCAAGTCAATACGATGATCTACTGCCTGTTTAGGTGGTAAACCTGATGGCAGTTCCTTAGGAAATACATCTTGAAATGAACCAAGTATCTTCTGCAATTCTTTGCTTTCAAACACACTTAATTCATTCACATCCATAGAAGGGATGAGAAAAGAAGAAAGTGGAACCAATACACAATGGAAAGCAGTATACAAAGAAGAATTCATTATATTTCCAAAATCAATTGTATTTACAAGAGGTCCCTGAGAGGGATGAATACAATCACCTAAAATACTATACCTGGTGTCCCTATGCCGAAAAGAAAAAATATGACTAGACCAATCTATCTGGACGTCAAGAGTCTTAAACCACTCAATCCCTAATAACAAGTCTACATTTTCCAGATGCATAACATAGCATTCCAGAGTATCTTTGTAGTCTTGAATCTGGATTGGAAGCATCTCCACCTTGCGATCCCAAACTTGCCTTCCTGCAGGTAGACGTACCTCATAGGTATAGTCGCTAAGTGTCGTATCAAGACTCAATTTCTGCACAAGTTTGTAGTTAACAAAGTTATGTGAACTGCCAGGGTCTAAAAGAATGTGAATTTTATGGCCATTCACTTCTCCATAAACTCGGAGAAGATCATGCATGCCAAATACCTTAGAATTGAACAGACAATCAGAACAAGTACTAGGGTGAGAAAGTACAGTAATTGACGTACCTGTCAAAGACAACTGGTTAGCTGCCTTTGGCTTGGGTCCTGCGTTTGACTTGGTACCCTTTTGCTTTGGGCACTCGTTACGCATGTGTCCTTTTTCTTCGCAGATAAAACAACGTCCTTCCTTCTTGAGCTTTAAAGCCCTAAGGAGTCGTTTCTTCTTCGCTGGTGTCGAACTGGAATTCTTCGAAGGTTGGTCCGAAGACTTTCCTTCTATCGTGTTAGCTATAGGTGCGGAGAACTTTCTTTTATGCTTGTTCCCCTGCTCGGTAACGGGTTTCGACTTGGAAGAGACCATCGTATCATCATAAATACGAGCTGAATGAATGGCCTCGTCCAATGTTTTACATTTGTTATTTTTAACCTGTAATCGGTACGAGTCGGGTAAACCAGCTACGAAAAACCCCAACAGAGTAGTGGGATCCATCTTTGTAGCTTTCATCTGCAAGTCACGGAACTTGTGGAGGTAGACCTCATAAGTGAGGTGCTGCGAGGTCATGGTCAAAGCTGAAAACCGGGAAACAACATCGTAATCATCCTCTTTCTTGAGGAATTCTTTCTTGAAAATATCTTCAAATTGTGTCCAAGTCGTTGGCTTAGGATTCAGTTCCTTCCACCAAAGCAAAGCTTTGCCGGACAGGAAACCTGCTGCTAACTGTATCTTCTTTCCATCATCATATGGATGAAACTCAAAGTGAACTTGCCACTTGTGTAGCCACGTATCCACGATCTCCTTGGTTCGCTCCTTTTGCTCGCCCCTGAACAGTTCCGGAGTAATGTTGGGGCCTAAAGCTGAAGCCAAGGTATCCATACCCGAGAAAGTAGAGAGGGTAGTGGTCAATAGAGCGATGGAGTTCTGCAAAGCCTGCATCTGGGCTGTGATTTGTGCCTGACGTTCCGTCGAAGAAGCTTCGAGAGCTACTTTGAACTCTTGTAAATCTGATTTTGACACAAAATCGTCAAAAAGATCGGCATCGGTTCCTTCCGTAGCCGGCAAGCCTTCGCGTTCCATGAGGGGCTCCAGCTCTGATTCTTGGGTCGATATCGTGAAGAGGGTACGTGGAGAGAAAATTTGGTCTTTGCACAACAAAAGTGCGAGCAAACTTGAGAGCTTGAGAGCTTGAGAGCTTGAAAACTTGAGAACTTGAGAGATGTGTGGCAAGAAGCCCACGTGAGGGGGTTTATAAAGGTTTCCCAAAAGCCAAAAAAAAACTCGAAAAGCTAGGATTAGCTTTTGCTTTAGCTTTTGTGTTTTTTTTTTGTGAATATATATATATATATATTCTATTGTCTTTTAAAAAAAATAAACATCTTGAAACCTTTGAAACCTTTGAGAGGGGGAGTTCTTTTAAAACTTTTTAAAAAAAATTTAAACTCCAAAAAACTGAAAGCTAAAAAAAACGAAAGCTTTCCTTAGTGTTTTTTTTTTTCTTTCTCCCCCTGGATTCACCCGTCGGTGAGCTGCCGGCGCATGCTTTTCGTCTGGCGCCTGCGTGTCCTGCGTGCGGCTGTACCTGTGCCAACTCGCCAGCCTGCATGTGCACCTGCACCAGCCGGATGCGTTACCTACGCTGGCCGCCTACAGGGCGTGGCTGGCGTAAGCGTTGGCCTACCTGGCCTGGGCCGCCTGCGCTAGGCTACGTAGGCCTGGCTGGGGTGCCTGCGTAGGCCTGGGCGCTGCCCGCTTGGCCTAGGGGCCGCATGGGCTGGCTGCCTTAGCCTGGCCACAAGGCCACGTGGCCTGGGTACCCGCCATGCTTGGCCTAGACGCCTTCAGCCCGCCTATAACCACTGCCTGCAGTACTCGCCAGTGCCAGCGCACAAACCTGCCAACATGAACAGCACGTCTCTCGCTCTCTCTCTCTCTCTCTCTCTCTCTCTCTCTCTTTCGAAGCAGAAAAGCAAACGTGCTTTTTCTCTTCTTTCTCTTTTTTTTTTTCTGTCTCTCTCCCTGCAGTACATGCGACTGCACCAAGACTTCTCTTCCTTGCAAAAGCAATCAACCCTTACTACACTACCACCTCCTATCTACAACATGGGTGTCTTTGATGAAAGAAAAACACATACCAAATCTGAAAACTGCAGTATGCACAGAAAAACAGCAAGTTTTTTTAACACATACTGTTCTTCGACCTCTTCTTCTCTACCTACCGACTTGCTCGTTCACGAGGTATGCTCTGATACCACTGTCAAATCCCCACGGATCCCCTCGTGATTGATCTTGGTTCGGAACTCAAATCCTGCAAACAAACAAACGAACAAACAAACAAGCAAGGGGGTGCAGGCCTGACTCACCTCCCAACCATGACAGCCGTGGGCGAGCCCACAGTCTTGGCTGTCCCCACCGAGCCACGAGCTGAGCTAACTAGGATGACGTACCGACCAATCTCCTCCTCGCGACGTCCCATACCGCCACGAAGCTGCCCTCGCGGGCCTCGAGACTGCTATCGGCCTCGGCTACATAAAGCAGGTGCACGTCTGCACTAGATCCAGGCTCCAAGACCATAGAGCTCTCACAAACTCGCGAGACTCTCTATATCCAATAACTAACCTTGGCCACCCTTTTATAGGCTCTTGGCCGGTCATCGGGCGTCCACACTTGGACGCCCGCCCGTCCATACTTGGGTGCCCGCCCGTTAGTATTTCCCTAACTCAGCTCGTCAATCAGCCTGCCTAGTTCCAAGCTTCCCCAAGCCTCGAAACTAGTCTTGCATGCGTATAGCACACGGTAGATACACACTGTGCACATGACACATACCATGACCATCTCCTGCAAGTAGTGAATGGGCATCAAGTGAAGACGTGAATAGGACTTCATCCTCACTGTCACCTGCATGTGACACATTGACTTCTTCAATCTTGACTCCACTTTTGCCCTTTGGCTTTGCATCTTTGGCTTCATCTTTATCTTTGTCTTTGTCTTTTCCTTTGCCCTTTTCCTTTTGATCATTCTTCCATTTGTAGCATTGCTTTTTTATATGTCCCTTCTTGCCACAATAATGGCATTCCAAGTCCTTTTTGGAGCGGGACTTGCTCCTTCCCCGTTCTTGGCTTTTACCCCTTTGCTGAGATCTGACACGTGCATTCATTGCATTGGACTTTCCAACAGAATTGTTCTTCCTGTTCATCTCTTCTTGAAGAAGAGCACCCTCCACATCTGCATATGACAGCATAGCATTTGAATTGCTAGTGGCTGTCCTGAATGTGTCCCAACTCTCTGGCAAAGTGCATAAGAGAAAGGTGGCTTTGAACTCATCATCCATTGCCAACTTTTGATTGATTACCTGGCTGACAATACCATTAAACTCATTTAGATGGGCTGTCATAGACGCCCCTTCCTTCATTTGAAGACCTATGAGTTTCTTCAACCAATACACTTTGCTTGAGGCACTTTGCTGGGCATACAAGTCCTGCAATCTTTGCCACATTCCCCAAGCTGTCTTCTCTTCACGAATGCTGAAAAGTAAAGAGTCTGACACAGACAACATGATGGTAGATCTTGCTAGCTCATCCATATCTTCCCATTCTTCAGCAGTAAGAGAAGCGGGCATTACACCCCTTTCTTTAATGGGCTTGTGCTGCTTCTTCTGAAGCAACACATTATAGCACTGGGTTTGCCAAATGTCATAATTATGTGAGCCTTCAAGCTTCTTTATGTGAAGCAATGAAGAGCTCTCACCTATGGTTGCCATAGCAATATGCAACCTGTCACAGTCAATGCCTGACTCCCTGCAAGATGTGCAAACATTGCACCAAAAGCACACAAAGTGCTCACAGTTGTTCTCCCAAAGTTGTTCTCCCACTGCGGAAGCACAAATGCAACTCTACTCCCACTGAATGTGATAAAATCACCAAAATCTGGTTGCTGCAGATTTATGACAGCACCTTAGATGTGCTCTGTTCCCCTTCCAAAGTACTGTACAATAGTACTAAGTGCTCACCAATGATGTACCAAACCTGTACCGGCAAGTACAACAGCTGAAAATGAGCCTTTTCTTCACTCAAATCAATGTACAGCCATGCCAAAACTTGTACAAAGTTGTACCAAATCTGTACCAGCAAGTACAACAGCAATAAATGCTCTCTTGGCTGTCCAAATGAGTGAAAATCAGACTTTTACAGTCCCCACCACTGCATACAACAGTCCCGAACAGAAATTAGGCAAAAGCCCCTTGACTGCAAGTGGATTTCTGAGGATTCAAGGCATAAAAGTCTTGCCTGCTGCTTTGCCAAGCTCAACAAGCATAAAATCTTGAAAAGCCCCTTGATTCAAGATCAATTTCTGATCATACATGGTACATTAACGCACATGAAGGCATCCAGAGTCTTCACAATGCTTCCCCCTGGCCACATATACATCCAATACATAAAAGCCCCTTGATTTACAGGCACATTGAGTGCTTGACAGGCATCAACACATTGCCCAAAGCATCAAATGCCAGTGCCTGCATGCAAATCAATCCAATTGACACAAAAGCCCTTTGATTTGCACTGCAATTTCTTGCAATGTTGGCCCGAATGTGAGCAATCGAATGTGAGATTGCTCACATCATAGAGCATGTATGAATGCCCAATGGCACAATTACATCAAAAGCCCCAAATTTTGACATCCAATTTCCTACAAATTGACTCTGAATGTGACCAATGTCACCCAATTTTGCCAATTTTGCTCAAAATTTGAGCAATTTGGCACCTGTACCTGCTCAATTGATGATTGTACCTGCTCAATTGCAAATCCCAAAAAAAAAATTTTGAAGCATGTACCTCTGAAATTTTTGATTAATGTTGCAGAAAGGGAGGAGTCGTATTTGCTCTGATGAGGTGCTGCTTCTGAAGTGCTGACTCGTGCTGATGCTGCCGATGCTTGCAGGTCAGGTTTCTACAGTAGGGCACAGGTGGGTTGCTGCACGTCATAAGGGCTGTGAGGCAAGCTGGCTTGATCGTGACGTGGGTTAGCGACCCTATGCATGGCAACACGATCAAGGTTCCGTCGGGTTACAAGACAAGGCCGTTCGACGCAATCCTGGGCGAGGTGAAGGCATTCTTTGACGTCCACGAGGAGGAAGGCAGCCACACAGGTGGTGTCCACCTGGAGATGACTGGTCAAAACGTGACGGAATGCATCGGCGGGTCGAGAGCTATGACTGTGGATGACTTGGCGTCCCGCTACCACACTCACTGCGACCCACGCCTCAACGCCTCCCAGTCGCTCGAGCTCACCTTCATCATCGCTGACAGGCTCCGCCGCGCAACCGCCAAAACCAGACCCTCTAATTAGCTATAGCTCTATGCTGCTCCAAGTTCGGTGTGCCACGTTACTCCAAGTTCGGTGTCGAAATGGTGAGAAAACAAAGGGATAAACGCAAGACTACAAGTAGCAGCAGAAGTCGTAGCAGTGGACGAAGTGGGCTCTGATACCAGTTGAAGCGAGCTGAGTTAGGGTTTCATGTGGGAGACATACACAGAGAAGGAGAGAGAGAGAGAGAGAGAGAGAGAGAGAGAGAGAGAGAGACATGTGGGGATAAGTCAACTCATGAGTGTGAGTGTGTGACTCCCCTATCACACATGTATATTTGCTCTAGTACACATAGTGCACTTAGTACATTAAAAGTACTAAGTGTACTATGTACTATAACTTATGGGCTTGTACACACTACAAGGGTGGGCATAATGCCTTTACCCCAACAAGTCTCACACCGCCTTCTTTATCCTGAGTTTCGCGAGTCTTTAGCAATCCATTTTTATCACTTCAAACTTTAACATATGAGAGAGAAATGAAATGAAATGTTATATTAACGTCTTCAAAAGGCCAAAGTGACCTAATTGACCAAAGTTACAATCGTGTGACATCTGATACACTGTCTGGAAAAGGAAAGTTAGAACTGAAGGTAAGTATCTAGCCCTACAATACATCAGCAAGGAGCATCCGGCAGCAACAACTAGGGGGAGAGAGAGAGAGAGAAAGAAAGAAAGAAAGAAAGAGATATTTAACGTCTACGAGAGGCCAAAGTCGGCCTATGAGAATAAAAAATAATACAACTGTGTTCTTCCAATCATCGGAAGAAAAGAAAGAAAAGAAAAAGTGTGCATGTGTCTGGATACAACTGTGAATCATCATGGATCGGTGGAGCCCATATACAAACAATATAAGGGGGGGTGGAGATGTGGATGGAGTGCTAAGGCAAGATGCATCTCTATATGCTGAAGGGGTAGTACAAGCATATGCTATGCAGATCTATGTCTAACTCCATCCAGTGCCATAAGAGGGATATAAGATATCATACATCGCCGATGTTGAGGCTGTGAAAGGCGTGAACATGTACCCTGAGTCTGAATGAAAGCGAGCTAGCCTCTCCTGTGTCTCCATCTGGTGTCTCATTCTGTCACGATTGTGACTTAGTTCATTATACACAGTCTCCTCATGGTTACAGATATTGAAGTGACATGATTACAGAGGACCCCTACACTCAGGTCACGACTATTCGCTCTAGAGACATGCCTCTTCATCAAGAGCCACACTCCTTCGACGACTGGTCACACCCCTTCGCTCTAGGGTTGCAACTCTTCATCCAATGGTTGCAGCTATTCGTCCAAAGGATGTGTCTCTTCGCCTAGAGTCATGACTATTGGTCATGGGATGTGTCTTTTCATTCGTGTCTCTTGAACTCCTATATAAGGAGCCTGTTGTATCACAATTTCAATCAATCAATCAAACATCTGTGTTCAAGTCTACTTTCAGTTTCAGTCTTAAATACACAGATAGTGGATGAAATACTAAGTAATAACAGTAATCCTCACACATTCGGATTGCTGCTATCTCTCGGTGACGGAGTCGGGGTGCTCTATGTCCAGTCTGTCTAGGTCTCCTCCTGGCTCTCAATTCCTCTGCTCTCTCTGCGGTCACCCCACGTGGTACATCAGCTGGCACTGGCATAGCTCTCTGGAAGAAATCTGTGAGCTGGGACTGTCTCCCACCCCTAGTGGGAGCGGGTGTCTGGAGGAGTCTCTCTCGAGAACTATGAAGCTCTAGTAGTAGTCTGCCAAGCTGTCGCTGGTCCGAGGCCTCCATCAACTGATGTAGTGAAGAGTGCTCCTGGAGAAGAAGAAACAAGAATGCACACAACACACAATGTATTAGATTATGTCAATGTACAAAAGATAAGTTAGTCCTAGAATGATGGGCGTATATACAAGCCGGGGGAAAAAACCTCCTAAAGAGGGAAAAAGTGCCCCGGCGGTCCTAAGTGTGTTCACACACATCACTGCCTATATATATGGCAACAAATCCCCCCTGGGAGTGATGGTGTGAACGAGAGCTGGCACTCATGTATAGGGGAGTGCCATGCCCGAAGAAGATCAATCCACAAAGGGGAGCAAGCCCAAAGCTTTGCGGAAAGCTTCGAACTTCTCACGAGGAAGTGCCTTTGTGAAAAGATCGGCAAGGTTGTCCTGTGTTGGCACATAGGCCAAGCTGATCTCTCCTGCTGAGAGTCTCTCCCTGACATAGTGATAATGCACCTCAATGTGCTTTGTGCGAGCATGAAAAACTGGGTTTCTCGCAACTGCCAATGCGCTCTGACTGTCAGTGAAGATAGAGGTGGCAGACTCCTGTCCAACACCCAAGTCAGCCATATGCCGTCTGAGCCACACACACACTCAACCGTAGCTGTGAAAGCTGCCCTGTACTCAGCTCCACAACTAGAAGTGGCCACAGTAGGTTGCTTCTTGCTCAACCAAGATATGCATGAGCTACCGAGCATGAAACAAAAACCACTTGTGGACACTCTTGTGTCATAGCAACCAGCCCAATCTGAGTCCAAAAAAGCATGTAAATCTGGCGGCAACGATCCCCCCTTGGGATAAAACAACCCAAGATGTATGGTGCCACTCAAGTAGCGAAAGATACGTTTAACTGCCTTCCAATGCTGAGACCCTGGGCTATGCATAAACCTACTCACCTGTGAGACTGCAAACTGAATGTCCGGCCTCGTAATGCATACATAAATGAGGCAACCAACAGCTGTCTGATAGAGTGTGACATCAAAGTGATCTCCAGCATCATGAAGACTCAACTTTAAACCTGTCTCCATTGGAGTAGCAATAGGCTTGCTGTCATGTGCATCAGCAATGCCATGGACCTTCTCAAGACTAAATCCAGAAGGAGCAAGCAGATAAAGAACATGAACCAGTAGAAGATGGACATGGAGCAGGACTTGGAGCAAACCTTGATCCAGATAAGTGCAGTCGGCTGGCTGCAGAAGTGAGTCGGCTGGCTGCAGGAGGTGTCGGCTGAACCAGGGGACAAGGGCAGCAGGCTGCGCATCATGAACAAGAAGACCAGTCGGCTGCGTTAAAAGGAAAAGCATTAAATGCTTTTAGAACTGGCCGACCAGCAGTCGGCCAGCTCCCACATTGTCCAAGAACCCTATAAAAGGCACCAAGTGCTCAATGTCTTATTCATTCAGCCCACTAGGGGTTTGGATCAGTAGGGTCCTAGTCTAGGGCAGAATTTTGGGTGTTTTACCACCTTTTCAGGAAGGCAGCCAAGGGCTGAAGACATGTACCTTTTTGTACCATAGTATATACTGAATTTCCAGCACTTCTCACTCTCTCTTTCTACTCTCTCTCTACCTGCGTTTTTGCATCAGATGGTGCGTCATTTGCATCAGAAGGTTTTCCAAGAGTGTTTAGGGCTGAAAGAAGACTACCCAGAGCTTCCGCGTGTTACATTGGTATCAGAGCATCAGGCTCAGCAAAGCTAAACACTGATTCAGTCCCAGATGATGGTGTACAGGTCCAAGGTACAGGAAAGTACACGGATTCAAAGCCCAAGGCGAGGAACACAGATCGGGAAGAACTCCCAGGAGGTTAGTTGGTGGTGTTCCACAGTGCCAGATGGGGATGGCAGTTCCGTGAGCCAGATAGGTTCTCAGGTAACGGTCCCAAGGGAGGTTGATCCTCCAAGGGTGATATAAGAGTGCCAGACTTAGTTCCAGGAAAGAAGACCAAGACGGTGTTCAGAGCCAGGGCAAGAATGGATTGTGGACTAGAGGAAGACCAGATGCATAGATCTTTATCAGAGACAGAGTGGTTTGGAGAACAGACCGGATTTTCAGAGAAAAAGGTTTTGCCAGGGATGGATGATGACAGAGGGACTTCGGGACAGGATTGGGATGATGACAGTCATCCAAGAGCAGGTTGGATTCCCGTCATCAAGTTTAGCAAAGGGGGATGTCATGTGCATCAGCAATGCCATGGACCTTCTCAAGACTAAATCCAGAAGAGACAAGCAGATAAAGAACATGAACCAGTAGAAGATGGACATGGAGCAGGACTTGGAGCAAACCTTGATCCAGATAAGTGCAGTCGGCTGGCTGCAGAAGTGAGTCGGCTGGCTGTAGGAGGTGTCGGCTGAACCAGGGGACAAGGGCAGCAGGCTGCGCATCATGAACAAGAAGACCAGTCGGCTGCGTTAAAAGGAAAAGCATTAAATGCTTTTAGAACTGGCCGACCAGCAGTCGGCCAGCTCCCACATTGTCCAAGAACCCTATAAAAGGCACCAAGTGCTCAATGTCTTATTCATTCAGCCCACTAGGGGTTTGGATCAGTAGGGTCCTAGTCTAGGGCAGAATTTTGGGTGTTTTACCACCTTTTCAGGAAGGCAGCCAAGGGCTGAAGACATGTACCTTTTTGTACCATAGTATATACTGAATTTCCAGCACTTCTCACTCTCTCTCTCTACTCTCTCTCTACCTGCGTTTTTGCATCAGATGGTGCGTCTTTTGCATCAGAAGGTTTTCCAAGAGTGTTTAGGACTGAAAGAAGACTACCCAAAGCTTCCGCGTGTTACACTTGCAGTCTTCAAGGCCAAATCTCCGCAACAATGTCTCAATATACTTTGTCTGACACAAAGCAATACCTCCATCACACTGCTTAAATTGTATCCCCAAATAATGATGCAAATGTCCCAAATCTGACATCTCAAAAGAGGCATTCAAATCAACCTTAAAATCAGCAATATGACTTTCATTTGGTCCTGTGAGCAGCATGTCATCGACATAGAGAGCAATGATTAGATGTACATCATCCACACATTTAACATACAAAGTGCTTTCTGTTGGACTATTCTGAAAACCATGTGCAGTCAAATATGCATGTATCTTTTCATACTAAGCTCGTGGAGCTTGCTTTAAACCATATAAAGCCTTTTTCAACCTGCAGACTTTGTTTTCCTGCCCTCTTTGAACAAAACCACGAGGCTGCGATACATACACCTCCTCATGCAAATCTCCATTCAAGAACGCAGTCTTTATGTCCAACTGATGTACATTCCAACCATTATGAGCTGCCAATGCACAAATGCTACGAATGGTAGTCATACGACAAGTGGGAGCAAAGGTCTCATCAAAATCAATGCTTCTTGAGCATAACCCTTTGCAACAAGTCTAGCCTTATAGCGATCAACACTGCCATCTGGCTTTCATATCAACTTAAAAACCCACTTACATCCAATGGCCTTTTTACCAATAGACAAATCACACAAAGACCATGTACCATTCTTCATTATAGCATCATATTCACTTTGCATTGCAGCCAACCAATTTTCTGATTTTTGTGCCTCATCAAATGAAAGAGGTTCTTCCTCTTCACACATACTAGACACAGCCAAAGCATAACAATCTGATGCATAAGAGGTATGCTGAAAACCTGAACGAGTACGACTAGATATAGGTGCATCAATTTTACTATCATGCAAGGTTTGCACCAGCCATTTAGGCATACCTCTAGCCTGCTCAGACATCCTGTAAATCTGCATCAGAAATAGGCTGATCTATGATGTCGTTTGAAATCTGCATAGGCTGAATATTTGCCTCATTAGGACTTACATTTGAATTCCCACCTTTAAACAAAGGCAACAATGTATCAAATACATCCCGTGAGCTCACACCTGTCTCTTTGGTACATGATAACAAGGGCTGCATAGCATCTTCCATAAAAACATCTCGACTAATCAAGATACGCTTGGACTGCGGATGATACAATCTGTAACCCTTGCTCTCAGCACTGTAACCAACAAAAATGCATTTGACAACCTTATCATCCAATTTTTTACGTTGTTGCACAGGCACTAAAGCATAGGCCAAGCAACCAAAGACACGCAAGTGACCAATAGAAGGCTTCCTGCCATGCCAAGCTTCGTATGGAGTAATAGACTGCAAGGCCTTAGTGGGACACCTGTTGAGTACATATACAGCACACATGACAGCCTCAAGCCAAAACGCATGTGGCAAAGCTTGGCTCTTGACCATACATCGTGCCATCTCCATAAGAGACTTGTTTTTCCTCTCAGCAACACCATTTTGCTGAGGGGTGTATGGCACTGTACAGTGGTGTTTTATCCCACGACTAGCCAGAAATGCATCAAACTCTTTAGACAAGTACTCCCCCCCTCCATCAGAACGAAGGGTGCCCACAGTACAATTGAATACATTTTCAATCATAAGAAAAAACTATTTGAAGCACAAAAACACTTCGGACTTTGCCTCCAGTGGATATACCCATGCATGCCTTGAGTAATCATCAATGAAAGTCACGAAGTACAAGTGTTTACCAAATGACGGAGTTTGCATAGGCCCACATACATCACTATGTACAAGTTGCAATTTGCAAGTGGCCCGCACAGAACCATCCTTTGGAAACGCAGAACGCTGCATTTTGCCCAAAATACAGCCTTCACAAACATGTTTCAATGGTGCCTCAAGAGGGGGCAATGAAGCAACCATATCAAATTTCTGCAAACGTAGCAAACTAGCAAAGTTCAGATGACCAAAACGAGCATGCCATAGTTTTGCATCTGAAACTGCCTTTTCATCAGAAACTGCATTTGCTGAATCTTCCACACACTTGTCATAAGAATTGAGCCTATACAGCCCACGAAACAAGGTGCCAGATGCAATAATCGTATCACCAGAAGTCAAATCATGAACAGTACATCTATCATCCACAAATTTGACTACAAGTCCAAGTCTAGCAAGCGCAAAGACAGACAATAGATTCTTCTTTATCCCTGGCACATACAAAGCATCTGAAAGTGTGAAAGCGCTGCCATTTGCAGCAGTAAGCATAATTTTACCAACAACCTTCACTGGGTAAGAAGCATTATTGACACATGTAACAGTATTCCCATTAGAGACAGTCTCAAGACAAGTGAACATATCACGATGCGAGGTAATGTGCTTTGTAGCACCACTGTCAAAATACCATGCATTAGAGTCAACAGAAACTGCAAAACATGCATCATATACAGATGGGTCATACTGGCAATAAACGCTAAACGCCCATTCTGTATCCTGCACAACATTTGCAGAATCTGCATTTGTAGAAGCATCCGCTATTGTGGCTGCATTTGACTCTTTCTTCTTTGCCTCTTTAGCCTTTAGCTTAGGGCAATTCTTAATGACATGATCATTTGCCTTACAATAGTTGCACCTGATCTTTTTCTTGCCTTTATCAAGAGCCTTCTCAGACTTATTGTTGCTACCTGTGGAAGGAGAAGAAGTTGCAGACCTACTAATAGGAGAAGAAACAGTGGAAGGGACTGCCTTACCACTTCTTCTCTGCTGCTAGGCAGCAATAAATGCTTGATCAACTGCACTCTGCCTGGCCCTGTTTTGCCTGGACTGCGCTTCTTGCAAGAGCTTGTTGACTAAAGTATCATACTTAACAGCATCAGGTCTGTCCTCAGTAAGAAGTCTCCACGTGGAAGCAAAAGTCTGATATGTCTCAGATAAAGCATCAAGAACAGTCTGCACAAGAGAATGATCAGGAATAATCTCACCTGCAGAAATCAACTGTTCTTTGAGATCTTTAATCTCAGCAAGAAAAACATTCATGTAATCATCTTCCTGCATAATCTTCAATTCTAGCTCTTTACGCAAGTAAGAGATTTTTGCCTCGTTACGACCTGCATACAAACCAGCTAGAATATCCCAAGCCTGTTTTGCTGTTTTAGCTGAACGAATATGTGGGGTGATGTTATGTTTGACAGAAAGTGCAATCAAGGCATGAGCCTGCGCATCTTTACCATCCCAACGAGCTTGTTCAGCAGTGGGTAAAACAGTAGCAACAATAGAGCTGCTAGAACCTGCAACATCCTTAACAGATCCTACATCCACAGAACCTGGACGTATATCCATACCTTGCACAATGTTCCACACTCCTTTTGCAACCAAAACATGCTGCATCATGTATGCCCAAAGTGGATAGTTGCTGTCTCCATCCAATTTGTCATCAGCAGATAACATGCGAAATACATCATTGCTGTTAGCCATGACCACTGACTGAAACTGATGCAAAAGCTACCTGTAATGAAGCAAAGACTGAACAGAAAACAACTCGTACTATGTAGCACGGTCCACAATAGAGTGCGTATGCCTGTTTTGCAGAAAATTGCACTGTCGAAATTTCTGCACAAAATGACGAAAACACCTGTGCAGAACTTGAAATGCAAAAACGGAGCCCGAAACGACCTCAGATGCGATTTCTGAGAACGCTACGCCCTACGGGCTTAGTTGCAGAGTATAGGGACCTGCAAGCGTTCGTGAAAGCTCACCTCAATCGGAGAACGTGAGTCGGAGGGTGCTGGCGGCGTAGCCCTGGAAGCCGATGCCTGCTCTGATACCAATTGTTGGAATTAGGGTTGCAGGAAAGCACACAAAGCTTGGAGAAGAAGCAAGAATGCACACAACACACAATGTATTAGATTGTGTCAATGTACAAAAGATAAGTTAGCCCTAGAATGATGGGCTTGTTGGGTATAAAGTCCCAGTTTCGCCTCCGGACCTTGATCATCGCGTAGCTCTTTTCGAGAGCTTCGCGGCCATATATTTACTTGTACATTTGGCCCCCATTTGGGCCTTGTAACGGCATTCTTTGTATTTGGTCCGCCGGGCGCCCCATAAGTTGGGCGCCCGCCCATACCCTTGTATTACTATAAATACGAGGTCTCCCTTGAGCCTCAATAAGACATTCAAGATATTCTTGAGCATTGTGTGAGTTCTCTCTCTCTCTCTCACTCTCACTCTTCTCTATCTCCTCTGCACTTCCTTGGCTAAGGCTCTTGTGTTTGAGTCATTCTCCTCCAACAACTGGTATCAGAGCTATGGAGGGAAGCTGTATGCAGAAGCTATGGAGTTAGAGGTGTCTTCCACCACTTGACTACGGGATCGTCAAACACCTCCCTTTTTTATCATCAAGATGGTGCGTTTTTCTTTCTAGAGTGCTGCGTTTTTTTTTTTTTTTTTTTTATTCTCTCCCTCTGCTGCCCCCTTGTGCTGCGTTTTTTCTCTCCCTCTGCTGCCCCCTTGTGCTGCGTTTCTTCTATCCCTTGCTGCCCCTTGTGCTGCGTTTTTTTTTTTGCACTCCATTGCTGCGTTTCTGTGCTGCGTTTTTTTGGTGCTGCGCTGCTGTAAACAGCAGCGTTTTCTGTGGTCTTGTTCTCTGCCTGCTGTACGGCTGCCATCAGCAGCAGCTAGGGCTGCAGCCAGCAGCCCCACGACTACCAGCAGCAGCCAACGCTGCTGCCAGCAGCCCCACGACTACCAGCAGCAGCTAGGGCTGCAGCCAGCAGCCCCACGACCACCAGCAGCAGTCCGGGCTGCAGCCAGCAGTCCCACGGCCACTAGCAGCAGCCGTCTTTGCCTCACGGCCCTCCAGCAGACGGGATCTTCGAGCAACACCAAAGACAGCAACTTTCTGCCCCTCGGCGAGTTTACATCGACATCTGGTGATTCTCTTCCGACGTCACCTTCACTTGAAGTTGTTTCATCAATCTACGAGCATCCTACAGTCAACCCATATCTGGTACATAACATCTTGCTATTACTTACTTTCTGAAGTGTCAGTTTGATAAGTCATGGCGTCTACAAGTGATCTTAAGGGTCTACTAGAGATTAAGAAGTTTGCAGGCACTGGGTTTGATCTTTGGAAGGTGAGGATTCAGAATATCCTCTATCTGCGGGAATGTGATACTGCACTTGAGCAGTTCAAACCCGCTGCTATGACAGATGATGAATGGGGAATCCTGAACAGAAAGGCCGTTGCCTATCTCCAGATGGCTGTTGCTGATGAGGTTCTTGTAGACCTCAAAGGGCTGACAACAGCCTATGCCGTCTGGGAGAAGCTGAGAAGCACCTATGAGATCACCACGCCAGTGAACCAGGTACATCTCATCAGGAAACTCATGAATATGCAACTTGATGATTCTAAGAATGCAGTAGAGCATATTACTACTTTCACAGGGGTGCTTAATCAGATGCAGGATTCTGGATTGCCTGCTTTTGATGATAAGTTGAAAGCTATCTTTTTGCTCACTACTTTGCCTGACTCTTGGGAAACACTTGTGGTGTCACTTGGGACAAATCCCAACCTAACTTTTGATGGAGTCAGGGGTGCTATTCTCAATGAAGATATCCGGAGGAAGACCTCAGAGACTAGCGGTTCAGCAAATGTCTCACGAGGAAGGACGACCAAGCGGGGAAATACTACTACCAATTCAAAGGGTAGAAGCAAGAGCAAGGGCCAGCAGTCTGATGTTACATGCTACCAGTGTGGTCGTAAAGGCCACAAGAAGCCAGATTGCAAATTTTACAAGATGGAGCAAGACCGGAAGAAGAAATCCAGTCATTCAAATGACAAAAAGAAGGAAAAAGAGAGTAATTCCAGCAAAGCAGAAGAGTTCGAAAAGGACAAGAGCAAGGCCAATGTGGCCTCTGGTGTTGTCATAGAGGAACTGTCTGACTCAGATGATGTGCTATGTGTTTTTTCTGCTAATGCACTTGATGTTCATAACTTGCATGTCACAGAACCAGATGTTATTCATGCCTTGATGTATGAATCTGATGTGCTTTCACAGACTTGGATTATTGACACGGGTGCCTCTTTTCATGTAACTCCTATCAAGGAGTGTTTTGCAACTTTCACTGCAGGCTCCCGAGGAAAGGTGTTCTTGGGGAATGATCATGCTTGCAATATTGAAGGTATGGGCACCGTGAATTTGACTTTGCAGGATGGTAGTGAGTTTGTGCTGCCAAATGTGAGGTATGTGCCTGGTTTGAAAACCAGTCTCTTGTCTGTGGGCCAGCTTGATGCCTTGGGATACACGGCCATATTTGGAAATGGCACATGGAAATTGACCAAAGGCACAAGGCTGATTTCAAAAGGATGCAAGAAAGGAACATTATATAGCCTTCATGGTCAGGCTTTGTCTGGTAAGTTTATTGCTTTTGCAGAGGTACGCTCCCACATGGAGCTTTGGCATAAGAGACTTGGCCACATGAGCCAAAAGGGTCTCTCCATTTTGTCCTCTTTGAACAAATTTGATGCAAAAGGAAGCAAGCTTGATTTTTGTAATGATTGCTTGTATGGGAAACAGAATAGGAGTTCTTACTCCTCTCGTGCCTCTCGCAAGGCTGAAAAGTTGGACTTGGTCCACTCTGACATATGCAGCATGCCCATTAAATCTAAAGGTGGTTCAAAGTACTTTGTGTCTTTTGTGGATGATCACTCACGAAAAGTATGGATCACTTTGTTGAAATCTAAGGATGATGCTTTTGCTGCATTTCAAAAGTTTTATGCATTTGTTCATACTCAAACAGGAGTGAAGATTAAATGCTTACGCACTGACAATGGGGGTGAGTTTGTTAGTACTAAATTTCAGAAGTTTTGTGATGATAATGGCATTAAGAGGGAACTTACACCCCCCTATAGTCCCTCTTCAAATGGTGTGGCTGAAAGGTATAATCGTACACTGTGTGAAAGAATTCGATGCATGCTGTCCACAGCTAATCTCTCTCAGGATTTTTGGGGAGAAGCCTTGAAAACTGCAGTTCATGTTTGCAATCGATCTCCACACACAGCTTTGAAAGGTGGAATCCCTGAGGAGGTTTGGTCTGGCAAACCGTCCTCATATGCCCACTTACGCATCTTTGGTTGTGATGCATATGTGCATATCCGCAAGGAAGACCGGAACAAGCTTGATGCTAAGTCCGAGAAGGGCACCTTCGTTGGCTACGGTGATGAAGGTGAGATGGGCTACCGTGTGTGGTTGCCATCAACCAACAAAGTGGTTCGCAGCCGGGATGTTGTATTTTATGAGGCAAAGCTGCTCCGTAATGTTTGTGCCTCTCATGGTGATCAGAAAAAGGTCAAATTTCAGCAAGGGCAGCCACCCATTGATGCTGAAAATGAGCCCCAGGATGCTTCACAAAGGGCTGAAGATAATGAGTCCGTGATATTTGAGCCAGAAGAGGTTGGACAGCCGCTTCATGCTCCTGGAGGTGTAGGGCAGCAACCCCTATATGCTGAAAATCAGGCTGTTCGTGAAAACCCGCAGCCTTTTGATGCTGAAATTATGATTCCTCCCGATATTGACCCCCAACCAGCCAATGATCATTGGGTACGGAGGTCTACTCGCTTTCGGAGGGAACCTCAGCGTTTTGATCCCTCTTTGCAACATGTTTTGCTTACAGATGAGGGTGAGCCTCTTACTTTCAAAGAGGCTAAGTCTTGTGAACTCCGAAACAAGTGGGAGCATGCTATGCAGGAGGAGATTAAGTCTCTACATGCAAATGACACTTGGGACTTGGTTGAGTTGCCCAAAGGAAGGAAGGCTATTCCTAACAATTGGGTGTACAAAGTCAAGACAGTTGACGGCCAGCCTAAGTATAAAGCCCGCCTTGTTGCTAAGGGCTATGCTCAGAAGGAAGGTATTGATTTTCAGGAGGTCTTCTCTCCTGTGGTCAAAATGACCACCCTTCGTGTTTTGTTTGCTCTCACTGCTGTTTTGGATTTAGAACTGTATCAGATGGATGTAAAGACAGCTTTCTTACATGGTGATTTAGATGAAGAGCTGTATATGAAGCAGCCTGAAGGCTTTGTCATTCCTGGCAAAGAACATCTGGTTTGTAAGCTGAAGCGTAGTCTCTATGGGCTGAAACAAGCCCCGAGGCAGTGGTACAAAAAGTTTGATGCTTTCATGCTTAACCAAAAGTTTAATCGTAGCCATGCAGATCATTGCTTGTATACTAAAACTGATGCAGATGGCAGCCCAGTGATACTTGTGCTGTATGTTGATGACATGCTTCTTGCAGGGAAGAATAAGAGCATTTTGGAAGCTCTTAAGGACCAGCTGAAGTCAGCTTTTGCTATGAAGGACTTGGGTTCAGCTGAACATATTTTGGGTCTTCGGATTAGACGGGACAGAGCACAGAAGTTGCTTTTCCTCTCACAGGAGAAGTATATCCAGAAAGTCCTTGATAGATTTAACATGGCTGATTCTAAGCCTTTGGGTGCTCCATTGCAGCCCTATGTTAAACTATCCAAGGATGATTGCCCAAAAGATGATGATGCAGCCAGTACTATGCGTGGGATCCCTTATGCTTCTGCTTGTGGATCTCTTATGTATGCTATGGTTGCTACACGGCCAGACATTGCTCATTCAGTGGGAGTAGTCAGTCGTTTTATGTCCAACCCTGGCAAAGCACATTGGGATGCTATAAAGTCTATTTTGAGGTACTTGAAGGGGACACAGAAGAAATGCCTTATGTATGGTAAAGGTCCACTTGAGGTGCAGGGTTATTGTGATTCAGACATGGCAGGTGATTCTGATACCCGCAAGTCTACTAGTGGGTACATCTATACTCTTGCAGGTGGTGCTGTTTCTTGGTGCTCTAGACTCCAGAGGATAGTAGCACTTTCTACTACTGAGGCCGAGTACATCTCCGTCACAGAGGCTTCTAAGGAGGCCATTTGGTTAGCACGCCTTGTCACGGAGTTTGGATTGCCAGAGAGGGCTCCGGTCCTTGGTTGTGATAGCCAGAGTGCCATATACCTGGCTAAGAATGCCATGTTTCATGCTCGTACCAAACACATTGATGTACGGTACCACTTCATCAGACAGGTGCTAGATGATGGTTTGGTCAGTTTGGTCAAGATTGGCACTCATGAGAACCCTGCAGATGCTCTCACCAAAAGTTTGCCAAAAGCACAGCTTGATATGTGTCTACAGCGGGTGGGAGTTACATAGCTTAGAGGAGCTTCACTGGCCCTTTAAGTGGGAGGTTGTTGGGTATAAAGTCCCAGTTTCGCCTCCGGACCTTGATCATCGCGTAGCTCTTTTCGAGAGCTTCGCGGCCATATATTTACTTGTACATTTGGCCCCCATTTGGGCCTTGTAACGGCATTCTTTGTATTTGGTCCGCCGGGCGCCCCATAAGTTGGGCGCCCGCCCATACCCTTGTATTACTATAAATACGAGGTCTCCCTTGAGCCTCAATAAGACATTCAAGATATTCTTGAGCATTGTGTGAGTTCTCTCTCTCTCTCTCACTCTCACTCTTCTCTATCTCCTCTGCACTTCCTTGGCTAAGGCTCTTGTGTTTGAGTCATTCTCCTCCAACAGGGCGTATATACAAGCCGGGGGAAAAAACCTCCTAAAGAGGGAAAAAGTGTCCCGGCGGTCCTAAGTGTGTTCACACACATCACTGCCTATATATATGGCAACAATAGGGGGCTGTGCAGGCACATCATAAAGTCTCACTGCATATGTCTGCCAGGTCTGAGGATCGGCAATAGCTGTGGGAGGACGGGGCTCTCTGAGTCTCCTCCAAGCAGCAGCAGCATCTCCACTCATGAGCATGTGATATGTGTCCCAGTACTGAGCCTCCTCATAAGCTCGCCGCTTACGGCGGGTGAGAGTATGCATCCTCCTGCCTGCCTGCCTTTGGGTGATCTCCCCGCGAGCCCTCTGCACTCGGAGACTGCGGTAAAGGTTTCTGCACTCATCATCATACCATCGGTACTGGGGCATGCTCCCCAAGAAACCACCGGTAACCTCCTACCGGAAGGGTAGGGACTCGTGGAGGAAGATGTAGTGCCACTTGTTTGGCAACACCTCATGCAAGAAGCTCATCACAATTGATGTTGAAGTAGAAGACACCGCCACAACTCCAAGAACCTGCCTATGTAGGACAAAACGCAGCCTGTAAGGTTGGCCGACAGCAAGGAGAGGGCTGGCTGGACCAGACAACGCAGCCACACTTCGCAGCTTGCCTCTGAAGATCAAAACACCGCTTGGAGGGCTGGCCAACAGCAGCAAGAGGGCTGGACCAAAAAACGCAGCAAGGTAATGAACCGCAGCCACTGAAGGAGACTAGTCTGCACAGTCGGAGAAGCAATGGAAGCAAAACGCACAGCAGATAGAAGACGGCGAGTAGTTTGCAGAAGGATAAAGCAGCCTGAACCTAAGCGAATGATACCATGTTGGAGAATGCACAAGCGGAAGCATAAACAAAACAAGAGAGAGTAAAGAGAGCTTGTGGAAAAAATCAGTGCTTGGGAATAGTTGAATACAAGTGATGATGAGAGGCCCCTTTTATAGTGAAGCAAGGAGGCTGGCCGACTGTCCTAGGACAGCATACTGCCCACGACTCACTAAACATGAGAAAAAATATATAAAATGGGTACTGGCCAAATACAGTGAGATGCACCAAATTCTAACAAGACCGTGCGGCAGCATCCCGTGCTGCTACACAAGAAGACACCGGGTGACGCATGGAGCACAAAAGATTTCTTGCGGCTTTAGATGTAAGATCGACACCGACGACTTCCTCGAGTCATCCTCCTCAGAGGATGAACTTCAGTAAGTATAATGGTAAACTCGACCCCACTACCCTTTATTCCTAGTTGCATCAATTTGAAGCTTATTTTGCTACAGTTAGAAAGAATGATATGGACAGAGTGATCTTGGCTAGTTGGTATTTGGAAGGTGAGGCTATTCCATGGTGGACCCAGTGGGCTCATGCCCACACCAAATTAGGTATGACAGCTTATGTCTTGAACAAGTTTGATCTTGATCGTAAGCGGTGGTCTCTACCGCCCCATTACCTTGAGCGACTCGAAGACGAGTTCAGGGAGGAGCGCGTCAAAACGCACAACCAATCCTGTAGTTTGCCAATAAAATTTTGAACTTATGTTTGCAATTGGGCATATCTGACAAGGACAAGAAAGGGCTTTATGGCCTTACACGCAAATCTAGTGGAAAGTGCGTATGTTTCAACCAACCACATAAGAGGATACACTCACGCTTGCGCACAGTGCTAAAATGATACAAAAAGCCCAAGACTTCCCAACCTTTCACTCCCAAGGCACCCACCTCGGGTGGAAAAGGCCAAAACCAGGTGGGGTCTTCCCCAAGACAAAGCACAAGAGCCTCTGGCTCTAAGAACTTGACTAACGCGCCCAAGCTTACTCAAGACCAAACAGCTCAAGAACGCAAGACCAGTGGGAAACTCAGTGCAGAAAAGACAGCCCAATACAAAAGGGTAGGTGTTTCTTTTGTCACACAAAAGGACACACTTCTAAGGATTGTCCAAAGAAGACTACCACTCCGCAAACGACCACCCCAGCGTCCATGCCTTCCGTGATGAGCCCAGCTCCCACAAAGACCCCAACAATCGTCCCTAGTTCTTTGGATCCCAGTTCTTCACATATGTCTAGCCATGCCATGTCAAAACACAATGTGGCATCACGTGATGCAAGTAGTGAGGAAAGTGTGGGTTAAGCTCTGGGAAGTTACCCACCATCAACAAGGATGATCCGTAATACACACAGATCTTGGAATTGCTGAGCCTTCCGCTCTGTCCTCTCTCTTTACTCTAGCTATATAGGAATCTCCTATGCCCGATTACCCCACACTCACTTCTCCCTTCACTTAACTATATGAAACACACAAGAGAGCAAGACACAACATAGACAAATGCACAACCAGACTACAATTGTATTACTCAACCACACGACTCCTAACAGTCTTCTTACAATAGCATAATCTCCATTGCCACTCTCACAGACCCACCAACTTCTAGCGCCTCTCTCTCTAAGGTCGCCTCGAAGTGTACACTATCATCATTGAGAAGGGGGAGAATCATATCTCCATCCTCGAGTAGGGAAAAGAAGATCTAAGAGAATCATACAATCTTGCCGATATACGACTCACCTTGCGAAAGACTAAAATAAAGATATTAGAATGATACGTGCATAGGCTAAGGTGGCCATGCACCAAGGAGCGGTGGTGGAAGTCGGCGACGAGAAACTCGGTCATGCAGGTTCTGGGCGGTGATGAACAATGGATTGCGGTGGCGGCAAATGGAGGAGCTCGGCGGCGCGGCGGACGAAGGAAAGCAAGTGTCTAAAGTCTAGGGTTAAGAGTTAAGTGACCCATTGACCAATCACAGGGGTAAGCATCTCTGATTTAGGATCAAAAATCAAGTGGCCAGCTATAAAAAGGGCTCAATCCCTCACTTTTAATCTTATTCCAATTTAGCTGAATGTTCTTTGTGTATCTGCCAGTCCCTACCTATACGAATGGCAAATTGACCAAGTATGGGCCTCGGAGAAATGGGCAAATCACAACCCGTACAGTGAGGGGAGCAGTTTGGACGGCTTTTGAGAAGGATTTACCAGCCATAGGCCATGCGCCAAAAAGGTGCCCCAAGGCAGTGACATGACTCCTTGTAGTTGTAAAGACTTGCAAGAGCAAGGTACATGCTTGTTCTCGAGTGACAACAGGAGATGACATCACTAGGATTCATAATGCCTATGGATTTATTTGTGGAAATCAAAATACAGGACTTGCTCCCTGATGCACTGTGGAACTATAAACAAAAAGTGTGATCAACCCAATATTTTATTTGGGTTATAGTATGTTTTGACTTTATGGGTTTTTGCATGCAGCAACAGCACACACATCAGCCAATCACCAAGCAGCAGTGGTCACAGAAGAAGAACAGTCTTCACTCCCTGCCAGCCTGATTTAGCACAGAGTGCACACAGCCAGAACTGTTGTTCAGTTTGGCTTTTACCTCTGTAAGTGACATTCCCATTTCTATAAATCTCTTTCTATTCCTTCAACTCTCGGTACTTTCCTTGATTCACTACCTTAATCTCAATCATAAAATATAGAAGCCATGCTCTTCCATCTCTCAAGAAAATATGTGTGAGTAATGGATCGCAAAATTTGTTCTAGAGGTGGCTTGCCCTTCAATTGTGAATCATTAATCTTATGGTGCATGACAAATTCCCAGTGCCACTTGTTGAGGAATTTGCATAGCACAAGAGAGATGGCAACTAGGAAATTCCCCACACTCCAGCTTTTCGTCAATGCATGTATATGTATGTACATAGATGCACATGACTACCAGCTATTTGCATCATGCTATGAAGGCTACAAAGGAGCTTTCTAGGGCTCATTGGTTTGACAACCCCTAGTTGGAAACGGCTTGATTCTATTGATGTACCAAGTTTAACCCTTGCTTCTAGAGTTAACTTACAGTTCATTCTAGTGTGCCTATGAGAAAATATCACTTATCTTGTGGCCAGGTTATGTCACAGATGTTCCAGACGGCCTTCCTTGTGTATTACGGATTAGGAGCAGTATTGGACTTTATCTATAACTCGCCCTACAACTGCTTGCCTATCAGGATAGACAACAAAAGCAACCATCAAAGAACCTCGTATGGTGGTGGCCTCCCATCCAAACACACTTTTGATTCTGATTGATGAAAGGTTCAACTTAATAGGTAAAAAAGCATTAAAGGCGAAAAATGGTGAGGTGTAAAGCATCAAAAGCACCCCAAAAAAAAAAAAAAAACCCAAAAAGAAGGCATCTTCCTGTGAACAAAATGACGAAAAGATGGCTTTTCTCCCAACCCTAAGCATATGGAAGCATGAAAATCCCTAACCTTCAACCGAAATCCCTCGCCTTAATCCACATAACCGATTTTATTTTTTACAAGACTCAGTGTGTCAAAACCCTACAATACTGCCATATACAGAAAAAAAGCAAAATGCATACCTGGTGGCCTTTCCTGCGCCATGGCGACGGTGGTGAGAACGATGAAGAATCAGCGCAAGTGCTGCTCTTGTGTATCCAGCTCTTCTGCGTTTTATGCAAAAAACCTAGCGTGTAAGGAAGCGACTACAATCGAGAAGAAGCAACGCGTTTGTCGTCGGCCCGCCTAGATCATGCTTTTCTTCGGAAAGCTTACGAAATCCTTGTAGCTTTGTGATTTGTCGTAGACGCCAAAATAAGTATGGAACGACTCCTCGTTTGCAGATTTCTATTTTTTACTTTGTTTGGCCCCCCACCATGATCCTAACCAATACCCACTAAGTCTCCTCGTAACCTTACCTTTTCTTACGGCATGCCCATTGGTGGATCCTAAATCGTGCAACAAGAAATATAGCTATGGAGTTCGTGCTTGTAATAACTACTATCTAAGGCAAAGAGGGGACACTTGTATCTAAAACAAGGGTTGCTTGCACCGTACATGACTCAGGCCCATTACACATCGTCCTGCCCATGCTAACGTGGTGGGGGTATCCACCGCCCATAATTCATGGGCAGGCAATCTGCCCCGCCCATACATGGGCGATGGGGTATGTGTAACGGGCCTCATATGTCACACTCCACTATTTTCTCAATAATTATGCATATATGTATTTATTTTTCCTATAAATTCTCACCTCCATAATAATTAAACTATTTGCCATCTGCATTGCTTTTAAAGAAAAGCAATCCATACGCGGTACTATCTTCAAAAAGGAATAGCATGAAAAATGGAATATGTTTGGAATTCCAAGCAATCAAGGGCTTACAAATTGAATGAAACATTCTATTTCTCAAACTGTGGGGTTGTGTAGTACTGAAAGCACAAGGCATTTGGAAGGTGACGACGAGCGGCCATTTTTTCACTAGCCTTCCTTTACATATGGTTTGCAAAACCACCACTCTACAGGGCTTACTATTCTCTTGCAACAATTTGATAACTCCCTTGCTTTGCAAAACCACCACCCACAAGTATGGGGCTTACTATTCTCTCGTAACAATTTGATAACTCCCTTCTCAAAAAGGTATTAAAAACAATGAGCTTAACAAGTCTCAAATGCTAGCATGTGGATTATTTGTTATTACTATCACAAGTTTCTTAGTCCATAATATTGGCTCTACACCAAACCAAACCTACATTTTTCCCAAACTTAGTCTTTTTTACAATCACTAATGGCATGAAGGCCCAAGACTCATAGCCATGGTGTGTGTGTGAAGGAACTCAAGTTCTCCCTCTCTCCTCCAGTCTCTTTATGGTATCAAAGTTCGAGCTCGTATAAGAGCTAAAGAGGCAAGAACAAGGTAAGCAAGGAGGCGGCACACACAAGTAAGGGTATTTCCATCTCTTTCCCTCTTTGGAGTAACACCTTTGGTAGCTGTGAGGGCTACATGTAGATAAGGAAGTCATTGTCTCAGATTGAGGCATCCTCTTGGGTAAAGAAAGAAGACCATGTTGTGTTCAATTAATTTTGTAAACTCGATTTTTGTGCGTTTTGGGCCCCGATTTGGCTCTGTAAGTTTTTCCACATAAGTACTCTGTGAAGTGTGGATTTTGATTGTATATGCCCAATTTTTGGTTTAGTGCAAAGTTGCAGTAAAAATCGCCTGACAGTTCTTGGGATATCGAGCTCAACTAGTGCTACAGACATTGATGGGTAAAGGATTTTGGGACTATGTTGAAGAAGACATGAGGAGCCTCAAGAGTTGATCGAAGGGAATGCCAGTCCAATAGATATAAAGGCATTCAAGGACTGAAACCAGGGTGCAAGGAAAGTCATGTATTGGCTTTCAAAATCAATGTCACTAACACAATGATAGGACACATATAGAATGCCAACACTCCAGCAGTGCATGGCAGAAGCTGGTGCAAATGTTCCAGACCAACACAAAGGCAAGAAAACTACAAGTAAAACAAGAGCTACATACTGTGGAGAAGAAAAGCATGTCTATCAATGAGTACAATTTAAAGATTAAGAGTATTGTTGAATCCCTTGGGTTTATCAATGTGTTGGTGGAAGATGATGATTTAGTGAGCGTCTGTCCTAATGGGCTTGGCAAAGAGTACAAGCCATTTAAGACCTCCATTGTAGTCAGGGAGAATGTTCCCAACTTTTTGGACTTAGTGTCTATGTTGATCTCCATTGCAGTCAGGGAGAATGTTCCCAACTTTCGGGACTTCGTGTCTATGCTGATCATAGAAGAAAAGTCTCTTGGTGAGAACTCTTCTTCACAGAGCAAGAACACATCAAGGCAAGCCTTCTACTCCAAATCAAGTAGATACAGTGGTAGAGGTTGTCACAAAAGATGAAGGCTCACCATGCATGGCTATGGTGTGATTAATCCTAATCATTATAATTAAGGAATATTAATCTTATGGTGGGTGCAACCTAATTAATAACATAAAGATAATGAAAAGATTATGCTAACTAAGCTTAAGACTCAAGCACAATTAGGTTACAAGATTGAGACTTGTACTCATAAAAAGAGGCTTGAGAGCTTGCTTCACATTTCATTGCTTGAAATGGTCTCCTTTTATATGAGGGGTACACTCTTAGGCTTGTGGGATAATTCTCAACTCTTCTCTCTAGCTCACATGTCGACTTGACGTATCTTTGAGGCCTAGAGGTCATCTCCTCTAAGAGTGAGGTCCACTCCTAGATAGAGACTTGACCTATGTTTGAGGAATAGAGGCCTCTTCTAAGAGTAGGGTTGCAAATTTTGGCTATTTCTTCTACCTTGGCTACATCATTTGTACCAGAGAATAGGACATACAATGGTTTTAGAGAAGATTTTTGGAGCTAGAGTTGATTTTTTTAGCATAAATTGGCACAAACAGGTAGAATTCTGATGACTGGGTTTTGCCTCCTCCTAGCTCGTGTACTACATCAAAGGCCTTAAGATTCAGGTTGTGGAGACCTTATGCTAGGTATTAACTAGCCCTAGAAGGGTTGGGTCAATTCATGCAGCAATGCAACAAAAACCCAGTCAGGTAAAATGTGCAAAAAATGGATGAGTTCCAACAAATTAGGTGGAATTCTTATAGTTGTGCCTTAGCAATGATGTTAGCAAGATGCCCCTAAGAGGAATTTGGCAATGGTGAAGAGGATGTGAAGAATCAAGCTAAGAGAATTTTGACAAATGGAAGCTCTGGATAAGATGCTAGAAAATTGAGATTAGGGTTAATGAGCATGAGATTAGTGATGAGAAGGGATTAATGTGGGCTAAGGCTAAGCTAATGGAGAGGGTGGCTCTGATACCATGTCAGAAAAGATGAACCCTCACCATGCATGGCTATGATGTGATTAATCCTAATTATTATGATTAAGGAATACTACTAGTAATCCAAAATAGCTGTCACACAACCTGTCATCCTGCTGGCCGTATATCACCCATAATCTCAGCAACCATGCCAGTGGTGTAGATGCGGAAGCTATCACCTAGGCGAGTCATCAATGTCTGTCGTAGCACTAGTTGAGCTTGATATCTCAACACTCCCCCTCGAGCTTAACTCCACACACTGCACTCCAAGTAAGCTCCTAAACTTGTGGAGCTTCTCTGTACCCAATGTCTTCGTGAAGATGTCAACCACCTAATCCTCTATGTTGACATATACCAGATCTACATCTCCTGCTAGAACCTTCTCCCTCACAAAGTGATAATGCACCTCAATGTGCTTCGTTCTAGCATGATATACTGGGTTACTGGCCAAATATATGTTGCTCATGTTGTGCCCTATCCACGGGCTCTCCCATGTCACCAAGTAGCTTCTGAAACCAAGGTACCTCACTAGCTGCCATAGCAGCACTCCTGTACTCTACCTTTGTACTCGACAAGGCAACTATTGACTGCTTCTAATTGCTCCAACTCATAGCAGTACTCCCAAAACTGAGAACATAAAACCACTGGTGGATCTCCTGTCTACAATACTACCAGCCCAATCAGCATATGTGTACCCATGCAACTGTATCTCTGTACCAGCCTCATAGAAAAGTCCATAATCAACTGTGGACTTTATGTACCTGAGGATCCGTCTAGCTGCATCTAAGTGTGGCTTTCTAGGGGCCTGCATAAACTGACTCACAAGTCCAACAACACAGCTTAAGTCTGGCCTTGTAATGGTCATGTAGATCAAACTATCCACTATGCGTGTGTATGTAGTGGGGTCCTCCAAAAGCTCACTTGTATCTACAGAAAGCTTTGTGTGTTCTGCTCCAATGGCACTGAAATATGCTTATAGCCTGTCATACCACACTTGGACAACATGTACAAGCCATAATGCCTTTGCAATAGCCATGAGGTGATCTCACCACCTCTATGCCCAAGAAATATCGCAGCTCACCCAAGTCCTTCATCTCAAACTTCTACTTCAAAAGCATCTTGACATCATGTATGTCTATATCACTATCACCAGTGATAATCAAGTCATCCACATAGATGACTAATAGCATGATCCCTCTATCTGTCTTTTTCACATATAGTGAAAAATTTGCATTAGATATCTGAAAACCAATGGTAACAAGATACTCCCCGATCTTGTTTCACCATGATCTAGGTGCCTGCTTCAAGCCATACAAGGCTTTGCGTAACCTGCACACAAAATTTGGATGTGCATCACTCTCATAACCTGGTGGTTGCATCATGTACACTTCTTCTTACAAATCACCATGCAAGAAAGCATTCTTTACATCCATTTGATGTAAAGACCAACCCTTCGCTACAGCCATAGCAATGACAGCTCTTACGGTTGCCATTCGTGCAACCGAGCTGAATGTCTCCTCATAGTCTATGCCATAAGTCTACACATAGTCCTTGGCAACCAATCTTGCCTTGTACCTGCTCACTGAACCATCAGCTTTGTGGTTGACTTTATACACCCACTTACATCCAATTGCCTTCTTTTCCTTAGGCAAAGGCACTAACTCCCATGTTGCATTTGCATCCAATGCTGCCATCTCCTCATCCATGGCATTTTCCCATTTTTTATTTCCAATTGCCTACTCAAAGCAATGGGGCTCAACCTCCTGTATTGCTTGTTGGGGTTGAAGTCGGTGGTGAGGTTTTCTTCACATTGTTCGATTTTGGCAACCATATCATGGAATTACCATCATAGTATCCTTGTTGTTGAAGCACAGGCACAGGTACCCATCTTTGATGAACACTGTAATTTGGTGGCCGATGTGCTTGCTGTTAAGGCTTCCTTCTTTGTGCAAGCTTAGGAGACTTTGTGATGCACTTGGGGACCCAAGCTTTGGTATTTCTTTGGTAGTACCCTTGTGCTTACAGCAATGTTTTTGGTACCCACACTTGTTGCATTGGTGGAGTTCTTTGAGGAACTCGTAACCAAAGTCACCTTGCAGATTTGATGAAGAGCTTGGATCTCAATGTAGACTTGATGAAACTGAATTCTGTCTTCACTAGCTTGTAGAGCATGCTTGAAAACACCTTGGGCTAAGAGGAATTAGAGTGATTCACCTTGAGTGAGTGTAGATTTGAGATCTTCTGTTGAAAAACGGAGCCTGCTAAAACAACGATTTCTCCTTCATCGGGCGGCGGTTTGCTACGTTGTCTGGATGAGCTTGAAGAGCTATGAGATACCTATCATGTGCTAGAAGGGTTTGGCCTAATTTTATGTGCGCAAGGAGAGGGAGCTCCTCCACTGGCTGGGGGTGCAGAGGAGAGTCGAAAAGAGAGGGAAAATTATATTTTTCTACTAATCCTAATTAGCAAAATAGTTAGCAAGATAATGGGCTCACAAATTAGCATGGCTCTGATATCATGTTGAAATTAGGGCATTGTGATGAGCTATGGTGGATCAAACACTAGAATCAAAATCATCAACAAAGTGATTAGCAAATAATTAAGACGTAATTAGTGGGTAATTAATAAATAGATTAATGTAGGCATGGATACTCAAAAACTAGCAAATTCTCATTAGGGCAATGCCTTAATTTATAGAGTTTACATCAAGCATCAAATCCCACTGATTTCTCCCCATGATTCACTCCACCTCTTTTCCCTGATTCTTTCCACCTCTTCACTTTTCCCAGAATATCTCCACACTTCCTAAATCTTCTCATGCTACCCTTTATTCTCTCCCAGTAGATTCTTCTCACCTTTTCATAGGTTCTTTCATAATTACACATCCTCTTTTACAGCCTCTAACCAAGGGCTTGTTCCCGCACACACCCTATTCACTTCTATTTTCAACACTCCACCCACATTTTGATACTATTAAGGTGTCGTGATTGTGGTAGTCTCGGTGGAGTTTTCTTTTGGGTTGATGTGAAAGGTTTGGGGCCCTCCTTGACTTTGGTTGGCGGCTGAGGCTACAGGTTTGAGACTCATTGGCATTGTTGATAATGAGGTTAGAGTCTCTTATGGAGTGGTTTTTGATGACGAGGCCTTTGAGGCTACAGGTTTGAGACTCATTGGCATTGTTGATGATGAGGTTAGAGTCTCTTATGGAGTGGTTTTTGATGACGAGGCCTTTGAGCATGTGGTTGTCTCCTTTGGTGAGGTTTGTCGATGAAGATGCATAGGAGCCGGGGCCTTTCCTTTGCGTTCCTTGTTGTTAGAGTTAGATTGTTGGGCTCTGGAAAATTCTTCAAGAATAGCTGCTGATTGCGAGGTTTTGGCATCGAACTTCGTAGGTGAGGATGGGGTTGATGGAGTAGAGGCTTTATCGGAGTTGGTTGTTGATGCAGATGGTAGGTCATTGTGTAGAGGGGCTTTTGTGGAAGAGGCTCGTATCCTTTTGCGTTCAGCATCATAGATATCCATTAAAGTTGGATCCTCTTCCTCACAGTACAGTAGTATTGTCAACTTCTTGTCCTCATTGACCATCATGGATGACTCTATCGCTAACAAAGCACAATGGAGCAACAATCCATTTATGCCCCAAGATCAAATATGCTTCCAACACATACTCAACCACAAAAAACTTGCAAGTGAGGGGGTTAGTTTCAATATTACACTGTATGTTCAAAGTACCCCAAACATTGCAAACAAATTAAATGCCTAATATCATATGGTGGAGGAGAGTATTTTGCCAATGAGTTCAGTGGTTTTTTGAGAATGCAAGAAATCAAGAGACAGTTTACATGCAGGTACACGCCACAATAGAATGGTGTTACAGAAAGAGAAAATAGGCACATTGCAGAAGTTGCACATGCCTTGTTGTTTGAAAAGAATATGCCATATTATTTTTGGGTAGAAGCAGCATCAACTGCTGTGTACATTATGAATAAGATCCCCACTACAACTGTTCATTGTATGATACCTGAATAAAAGTTAACAGGCATAAAACTGACTGTGTCTCACTTAAAAGTGTTTGGGTGTATTTCATATGTGCATGTTCCCAAAATAAGTGAGAACAAAGTTGGATCTAAAGGTAGAAAAATGCATCTTCATTGGTTATGCTATGGAGCAGGAATGTTATAGATGTTATAACACTACCACTCGTGAGATGCAAGTAAGCAGAGATGTATTCTTTAATGAGATTAGTAGTTGGTATGCACCAGCAAAGCAGCAGTGAAGGCAATAGAAGATGCAGATGTACGAAGTGCTGATGTTACACCACATGTAGAGCAGTAATCACATGTGCTTAGTGGACCCAGAAAGTCCTCTAGTAGTGGATCTAGTATTAGTGGACCCAGAAAGTCCTAGAAGGCGAAGCGGAGGTGAAGGTGGCCAAAGAAAGAAGCGAAGTGGCCGCAAGGAGGGCGGCTGCACAGCTTTAGAGTGGCCGACGAAGAAGTCAAGGCAGCGGCGGCGGCTGGCGGGATCGCTGGTTAGGTGGCCGCTGAAGGCCGAAATCATAAAAGCGAAGGCTGGCCGAAAGAGATGTCGTAGGCGGAGGCCGAGCCTCAGCTGCTGGCTTCGAAGGTTGACAAAGGCCGGCTGCAGCTGTGAAGGCGAGCGGAGAAGAAGGTGAAGGAGGCGGGAAGTGGCCGACAGTGGTGACTGGCCGGCGGTTGCGAAGGCGGCGAGACAGGTGCTAAGGCGACTGCATCTGGGGCGACTTCAGCTGCTAGCAACGAAGGAAGAGGGGCAACGAAGGTGTTGAGGCGGCTGCTGCCAGCTGAGAAGTGGGCGGTGTGAAGGGCCGGTGTAGTGGCAAAGGCCGACGGCTGACTGCAGCTGTGAAAGGCCGTGTGGGAGGCGAACACGTCAGCTCACCCGTGGGAGAGGTGGCCGAAGGCCGGTGAAGCAGAGGCGGCTGGCTGTAGATAGCAGAAGAAAGAAGCAGAGGAGAGAGCTGGGCACGGGCGAAGAAGCAGAGGAGAAGAAAAAGAAGGTGCACCGGCAACTGGCGGTGAAGGTCTGCAGAGAACGTGAGGCAGTGAAGAAGAAGGCGATCGGAAGTGACAAGGTGCCGAAGATAAGGTTAGTATTTTTTTGGGGGGTTAATTTTCATGTTTTTTGTATTTTTTTAAAAAAATAATAAAAATAAAAATAAAAAAACAATAAAATAATAAAAATAAAAAAATATTTTAAAAAAAAGTGAGAAAAGAAAAGAAAAAAAAAGAAAAAAAATCTGTAAATTATGTGTTTTATTTTGAGTCCATATTTTTTGCATAATCTGTATTTTTTTTAATTTTTTTTAATTTTTTTTGCATAATTAGTGTAACTTGCATTTTTTTTAAAATTTTTAAAATTTTGTGCATAATTAGTATTTTTGTGTAATTAGTAAAAAAATAAAAAAATAAAAAAATAAAAAAATAAAAAAATAAAAAAATATGTATTTACACACATATTCATGTTAGTTGCATTTATATATATATATATATATATATATGTATATATATATAACCTTAAAATTTGACCTTATGCACTTGCGGTCGGGACGTCATATAGACACTGCCCCATAGGGCCTAGGACACCTTCTAGAGTACTTACGCAGGAGTAGGAAATTTGGCAGATAATGCTGAAACCTTTTCCGAATCCCAATCTGATACCCTTTCCAGAACAACTAGCTCATTGTCCATGGACAATCTAGGGCCGTCAAATAGTCATCCTCCCTTAGCCCCAAATAGGACACCCACAAGATCTTTTAATCCATTTGAAGCCGACACCATGGGGTTACCACTCAATGTGAGACTTCAATATGTCTACACGAATGCTCAAGGAGCTGAGATCTTTAGGGATCCACAACAACGGTATCTTGTTAAGATCGCAGACTTTTTCTCAGAACTTGATAGAGCACCTCTAGTCAATGACCAGGGTAACATGTACATGGGTGGAGATGGTGTTCGCTACTACGAAGTCACCTATCATCCAAAGAATGTAGACAAATTAGGGGAGCTCTCTAAAAGCGAGTTCTTAGACTTATCAAAGCTTTCCAGAGCAAGGGAGTCTAGAGATGATTGGTTCATTGAGCCGGACATGCTTGGACCATCCAATGCCCAGTCCTCAAAGCCATCCATAGATGATTTACTTTTTGTAGATCTAAAATTGGAAAGGGATAGGAAAGGCAAGAGCAAAATGGATCAGGGGGCTGAGAACCAATGGGAGTTTGTATGACAAATTCCAGTGACAAAGGTCTTACAGGATGACCCACTTCAAGAGGTCTATAAGGACTCTTTAGAAGGATATTATGCCACAACTAGATTGCCATAGCTAGATCTTCCTCTAGCACTTGTGGTGGTAGTCGAGAAGCTTACAGAATACAAGAACCGAATCGTTGATACCGTCAGCCAACAGCAGCCGCCTTCATTTTCGGCCACCTTCACAGCCAGGCGCCCACTCTGCAATGTCTTGGACCTCGAGCTCTACAAATATTCAAGCTATTTGAACTGAAGAACAAAAGCAAGAGCAAAAACGTCCAGAAGTATGTGCAGAGCTTGCAGTAATCGGTCCAGGCCCGGAAGCCTGAGGATTGCATATAACTGATTTAGGATATAAAAAGAGGTACATTAATGATTACTCTATAATTGTGTGATTCATCAAACAACGCCCATCTGTTTCTAATTAAAACTTTTGGGACCTCTGCCAAATTTCAAATTTTGAATGTTTGGTATGGGTAGTGTTGCGTGACGAGTGGTGATCAATGCAAGGATGCAACGCAAAGATGCAAGCAGAAAAACAAGAGACTTGACATTCTTATTTAGGGCTCTTGTAAAGAGTTCCAAGTTGTAGATGAGTGTGGGAGTGGCTTAAGAATAATCCCACATGGGAAGTTTTGGGAGTTTTAGGAGTTTTAGTATAAAAAGTGGCTCATTTGAGAGCTTAGGGACACATTGGGCTACACTCATGTTTGAGCTCTCTTGAGACTAGCTCTCCCTCTTTTTCATAGAGGTGCAAGCTCTTCTCTCTCCCCATCTACACTATTGTATGAGCAATGCTCTTTTTAATTCAATGCAATGAGATGATGATTGTCTCTCTTCTCATCTCTATTTCTCTAGTATGCATGCTTCTTTGTGGATGCTTGTGGATTCTCTATTAGGCTTTGTGTGGTAGTGGATTCAAGCTTAAGCTTATCCATAGCTTGTAGCTTATCCATGGGCAAGGCATTGCTTGAGTAGTGATTGAGAATGCATGTTTATTTCAAGTTCCATTAAGCTTCAAGGTTTGTGTGCATGCTAGGGAATGAAGTATGCTTTGAGCTTGTGTATGCATTAGCTTAGCTTTCTTCTTGTATTGAATGCATGAATGAGTGGGATGATGAGTGAATGAGTTATGGCAAGATTGAGCTTGTGTGTGTAAAGTCTATGTCAAAGTAGTGGTATTCATAGCATTTTCTCCATTTGTGGATAAGCTTTCGTGCACCGGTACGGGTTGAATCCCTAGCTCCGAAAGGGATGCAAATCCCATTGGATTGAGCTACACACGGATCATACTACTCATGCTACAAGTGAGAGAGTCTTCCGTCTCTCCATTGGCGCCGTTGCCAGGGAAAAGACTCAAAACCGGTTGAGAAGCTTGCATTACTACCACTAATTCTTTTTGTTTTGAGGTTTAGGGTTAGCATGAGTGTGGAATTTCGGAGCTAGTGATTAGAAGAGAAAAAGAGGAGGAGAGGCCAAATAAGGCCACATGGGTTTTCTTTTTTTCTTTTTTCTTTTTGTCATCACATCACATTCATTCACATCTCATCCATTCAGACCACATCACATTCACTCACAACTCATCCATTCAGACCACATCACATTCACTCACAACTCATCCATTCATTTTACCTCACATCTCATTCATTCACATCTATCCCGATTCACATCCCATCAAATCACATTCATTCATATCCATCACATTCACATTCATTCATATCCATACACACACACACACACACACAGTGAGAGAGAGAGAGAGAGAGAGAGAGAGAGAGAGAGAGAGAGTGAAAGAGAGTAATGTTAGAGGTACCTATGTGTTACGATTTCAACCACTTGTTGCCAATTTTGAAAAAATGCTTGCCCCCGTAATTGCTCACCAAAAAAGCACCCCTCTTACAGAACCATTGTCTTTAGGGATGATTTTAGGTTGTCCTAATGATACCCAAGTGTCTATTTTCATGATGTTATGACTAGCTCAAGGGCTAATCAATGGGCGTTTGCACTTAACAGCATTGTCCATAGGGAAATCTAACCATATCATGATAGAATCTTCAAGTGGAACCATGGATGTTCCCGTATCTGATTCAATTTCAATTCCCATTTCGATTGCATTTCCCATTCACTTTCATCCTCTTGATGGCTCTCATCTTTTTCAAGAGCGCCCAATGTGTACAATGGCAAACTCAATCCTTTCGGTTGCATTTTCCCATTTCGGTTGCATTTTCCCATTCACTTTCATCCTCTTCATGGGCTCTCATCTTTTTCAAGAGCGCCCAATGTGTACAATGGCAAACTCAATCCTTTGACAACTTTAACTGAGGTCTCTTTGGAAACTTGGGAATCTTTATAGTCTTGTTCTATGTAGTTGTTACAACTCATGGTTAGTTGTTTCTCTCACTGATTTCCCTATGGATGGAATGGCAAGATAACAATATGGTGTATCAGACTAGTCAGGCAATGCCATGGGAGACGTGTGGACTCCCACCAAAGATTTTGGACTCAAACACCAACCCTTACGTGGTCATGGGGAACATTTCAGTCTCCATAGGCTTAAGCACAGTGTTTCCCAATTCTCAGTCTGCATCACTCCTTTCCATTTCACACTCACACTCTCTCATGCATAGCATGCATACTTAAGCAGAAACACAACAGGTTCAGATATCACACAGAGTAACATGTGACATAGAAGAGAAAAGCAATGGCAAGTGTGCTCTTAGTTTCATTCCGGAAGAATTACAGAGTAACACAGACTAGATGCCCAATACAAATCATCACTTGCAAGATTCTAACACGCTATTAAGCTTCATGACATAAGTGTCAACTAATATTTAGAGCTTACAAGACTACACTTCATCACACATCACTAAGACAGTGAGTCGGCACACACACTCTATCTCCTCTGCAATAGTTGGTCACCCTTTTAAACTGTGCCTTCTTGATCTTGGCAACACCTCTGTGGTGGTTTACAATCTGCCGCCTTCACACGTGCGATACCGAGGTGGTGCTCACATCGTGCATTGTGGGTTGACCACTCTGCCTACTGCCACACTGATCCTTCCGTTGCCACTACACTGCTAGGTGCAACATGAGCCTTTAAAGGTGCAAGGACTGAAGGTATGCTAGCTTCACCACAAGAGAAGAGCACTCCTCCAAATGAGGATTTGAGAGATTGCTTAAATTTTGTAACGGATTCATTGAATTCCTCACATGCTTTTTCAACTGCATCATTCATGCAATCTTCCCCTAATGACTCTTCTTGATTTGATGAGTTCATGTCTATATAAAGCACGTCTTCCTCTTGAAAGGGGAAGCGATACTCCTCCAGTTTTTATATTTTGGTTGCTTTTTTAGGTTTGACATTATGAGGTTCAATCACAACCGATGATCTTGTATGACACCCAACAATTCTAAGCATGCTCTCTTGATCTTTCTTTGCAATATGGGGTGGTTAGGTGGGTTCTAGTTTCTTGATTGGATTGCGAGGTGCATTGAGTGATGAATCAAAACTTGTTTCATCCTCACTAAGTGATCCTCACTAAGTGATGTACTAGAACTTGTTTCATTATGTTTGCCCATGCCACGAGAACAATCTTGCTTATGTGCTTTTGTTTCATGTGTTGCACATGTGGGTTTTGTGGTTTGAGGGTTTGCCTTTGAGATAGATTCTTTTGCAACATGTGTAGCTTTTGGCTCTTTTATGGTTAGAACCTCCACATGCTCCTTTCCCTTGTCCTTTATTTTAACCTTGGTCTCAACAATTTGGTGGCCCTTGTTTTTCTTGCATTTAGAAGGTTTTGTTTCACCTTTTGGTTTCTATTTTAAAACATGATCCTCTACCCATTTTGAAGTGTGTTCTTTTGCATTCTTTTTTACTATTTCTCGTGCCTTTGCTTGCAACCGTGTAAGCACATTCAAGGGTACGGTGGACAATTTTCAGTTTTGCACACTCAAGATATTAAGACTTATATTCCATGAGATAGGTTACATTGAAGCAAATTGCCTTGGGCAATCTTGGAATATGTGATCGATGCCACATCGTTTACATATGGGTTACAAAGTGTCAGTGAGACTATGGGCATGGAAGTATTCCAAACTGTGCAGTCTGCCACTTTGTGTGGTGGTCCATGACAATAAAATCATTGAAGTGTTTGCGTAACTGCTTCGTGAGCAGTTCTACCCTTTGGACTATTTCTGTTTGGGGCATGGGAGATGGAGTTTTTGAGTGAAATGTAGGTGAATTGGGACATTGGGGTGTGTCATGACCAAAGGTTTTGCAATGTATTCAATACAGAAAGATAAGCCTATTGTATGCAAATTGGGGTTTGGGATGCACATAGTGATGATGGCAATGAACACAAGGCATTCCGCCCATCACTTTGAGGAGAGGCACTAAGGATGTTTGGTTTTGAGGGACTTCATCCCCTCTTGGATATTCTAGTTTAAATTTTTTAAGCAAGTGTTGTACTCAGTGGCTCAGTGGCGATAGCGTGCACAATTGGACTACTTCCCATATCATGAGCACCACCTCAGTATTGCACATCATGAGCACCACCTCGGTACTGCATGTGTGAAGGTGGTGGGCTGACCACTAGAATAGTCGTTGCCAAGATCAAGAAGAAAAAGCTTAAAAGGGTGGTTGATCACTACTGCAAGGAGGTTGCACACTGTTAATAGCTCATAACTAATAGTTGATAGCAAGTAGAGAGATAAGTCAAACATGCTCATAGTCCTTATATTAGGAAGTAATAGTCTCTGTATCAAGTAGTTGCTCTGTAATGATCCTGCCAATGATTCCGGAAGTAATCCAGTCAACAAACAGCAATGTTGCATTCATTATATCTCTACGTTACTCTTTATAACATGTTAAATAAGAGTGTTGTGTCTCTATTTTACTAAACATGATGTGCACTAGAGAGAGAGTGAGAGAGTTATGTAGTAGAGTAAGAGAAGAGTGAGAGTATGTGGAGTTCTAAATCAGAGCAGTGTTCTGAGTATCCCATGACCACTCTAGAGATGGGGTTTGAATCCAAAAGCTATAGCGGGTGGCTACCCACCTCCCATGGCATTGTTTGACTGGTCTATTAATTCAGACCAGTGTCTTGCCATTCCATCGGAGAGGAAAACCAGTGAGAAACACCTAGGAGTAGAGGCCACAAGAATTACCCAAGAAAAAGAAGCCAAGGACATGCCTGTGGTTCTACAACCTTCACATGCTACTATTGTCAACACCATAGGCACACCAAGGCGGAATGTGCCATGAAGAAAAAACATGATGAAGAAAGACAGGCGGAATTAATGGAACCCAAAGAAAAAACATGATGAAGAAAGACAGGCGAAATTAATGGAACCCAAAGAAAATGCGCCAAGTGCCAACATCATGTAGGCGGATGACAGACAGAAAGAGGTTGAAGATATCTTGACAGTCTCACAAGGGAAAAAGAAAATGAATCTGATGTAGTAATCACTTCGCTAGATAATTAGGACTCACCTAAAGCCTGCAAAGAAGGCAACTATGGACTAGGAATAGTAGGAGAAGGTGAGGATCCAAACCACTAAGGAAATAGAAAGAAGGCAACGCAAGAAGAAGGATGGTGGCTCATGCAAAGTCATTGCAAATCACCCAGAAGAAGGTGAAAATCTACACAAGATGCGTGCAGAGCACAACAATGAAATCTACTTGGAAGAAATCAAGAAGGATGCTGATTGATTGCAAAAACCAATGTAGTATCAATGCTATTGTATAGAAAGGTTCTGCTACTACTGAGACAAGTGCTGGACTTGTTGGACTTATGTCCAAGATTCAAGGCTAAAATCTTGATGGCACGCATTGAAGGACTAAGCAAGGAATCACTAATTTTACATCGCTACTTTGTTGCTATTATGTCAATATTTTCACAATATCAACTTATTTTCCATCCCAATAGCTTTCATATTGTCAACTAATTTGTATTAAATCACTTTGAAAGATTTTATCATGGGTTGAAAAGGTTTTTAATGACCTTCCTCCCATCCGAATGTCACTTTTAGCACATGACCTTCCTCCCATCCGAATGTCACTTTTTTAATGACCTTCCTCCCATCCGAATGTCACTTTTAGCACATGATAATTTGAATCAGTAATTTTGTAGAATTATGCCACGCATAACTTTTTTCTTAGAGGAAGATGAATAGGAAGGTGATTTGAAAAGACAAAAAAGGGATCATGTAGCATGACAAGGTTGGAAGATTGGTCCAAGTAGGCCACTCAATTTATTTAAAAGGTAGGTTCAAGGGAGGTCACACGTTTATTAAAATGTATATGACAAGCTGAGTTTACTAACTCATTTGCTCACCAACCATTTGACATGAAAAGATCCTTAAACATCTAAAGCAAGAAATATTGAATTGTATCTAAGGAAGGTTGTAGCATAAGGTTGGAAGGTTAAGTAGGCCAGTCAATTTACCAAAATGGGTTCAAGGGAGGTCGTACATTTAGTAAAATGTATATGGGAGTTTACTAACTCATTTTCTCACCAATCATTTGATATGAAAATCTTCTCAAACATCTAAAGCAAGAAATATTTATATGTATCCAAGGATTTCTCTAATGCATCAAAGGGGCTTGAATATGTTGCCTATGCAAATAATAGATTCTATAAAAAAGGTTTCACAAGAGTCTTTTAGAATAAAACATTATCTTTTGACATAAGGATTATTGTTGTGTGTGTGCACACACACACACACAAACACATAGAGACACTCTCTCTCATAGGAAAAGCAAAAACCAACTTCTCGAAAAGAAAACTGGAAATGGGCAAATATGTAACTTGGCACACATGCTTATATATGTGGCCTTAGATGGTTAAAGCCCCATGAGCCAATTAATGCCTTCAATAGATGTTATTCTCTCTGTGTGTGTGTGTGTGTGTGTGTGTGTGTGTGTGTTACAATAGGATTTAGGGGGTGTTTTATGCACCTTCTATGTCATATTGTAACATTACATACTTTATGATCCCATAGGCTAATGGGGTGTTTACAAACAACACACACATGCATACACATGCGCACATGTGCACACATACACACACACACACATGCATGCACTAAACAGAATGCCGTGAAGACAGAGATCTTGAGTTCCTTACAAGCAAACACACACACATGAGAGAGAGAGAGAGAGAGAGAGAGAGCAAGACAAGACAGAGCTTGAGTTCCTTACAAGCAAACACACACACATGAGAGAGAGAGAGAGAGAGAGAGAGAGAGAGAGAGAGATATGAATAGGTGAATTTTCTTCTAGCTTCTTCTCTTCTCTACAACCATAAACTAAAGAGATAAGAGTACATACTATAAGGGAAAGTTCTCTCCTACTATAATATATAACGATCGGTCCATATGCCAGGAAGAGGGAGAGCTTGAGTTCCTTACACACACAAGAGAGAGAGAGACACAAAGAGAGAGAGAGAGAGAGAGAGAGAGAGAGAGAGAGAGAGAGATGAATGGTTGAATTTCTTCTATCTTCTTCTCTTCTCTTCTCTTCTCTTCTAAAGAGGGAGAGCTTGAGTTCCTTACACACACACACACACACACACACACAAGAGAGAGAGAGAGAGAGAGAGAGAGAGATATGAATGGTTGAATTTCTTCTGTCTTCTTCTCTTCTCTACAACCATAAACTAAAGAGATAAGAGAACATACTATAAGGGAAAGTACTCTTCTACTATAATATACAATGCTCAGTCCATAGTGTAAACATGACTATATGATTTGGTGCTATAACTATGCCATACTCTGATAATCCAAATCCGGCCATCACACAACCTATCCTTCATACAACCTATCCGCACGAACTGGACTGCGGCCTCTTCCACGACGCGGTTCACCGGTGTGGGGAACAATCCGCGAGACGGCGGTCCTGGAGAACGCGTGCACATGAAATCACCGAGGATCTCATGATCATGGTCGCCATGTGTTATCCGTCATAATTAATTGGTAAGATTAATACGAAAAAGTAATGTTAAACATAAGCTCAACTAATACGTGATTATAGAGAAACAATCGTCAAGAATATAATATGCTGCTACAAACAACACATACAGAACATGGCAAAGATTTGCACACACGAAAATCATAGACGAGATAACCTCATTGGTTTATTCATGTGCTTCTTACAATTTATAGTAGGTGTACAAGCATTGCTTGATGTTCTAATACGACTGGTTGTGACTATTCTAATTAATTGTTCATACCGGCGGCCACCCAATACACTTGGCACACATGGTGGACTTGGGAACCCACATTACATACTCCAAAAAATTAATCTTCCTCCTCTGAGAGTAAATTCACAAATGCTTGCATGGATGTCGTAAGCCGCACCGCCTTGATGCTCCTCCTACTGTCTGCTCTGCAAGGTCTCGACATCCGAACAAGCAAATCCTGCCATTCTTGCATTCTGCCCTTGGTAGCCCGACGATTTCCTGAGTAATACCAGAGCTACAAAATCTTCTTGTGTGGTCTGGGTTGACTGCAAGTTTATCTCGAGCTGTCCACAAGGCTTGTGCCCTTCTGTTCTGAACATTCCTCAGTTTCTCATTGTCCACCCGTACTTGAGCTAGCTCAGCCTCGAGCTCTTGAATTCTTTGGTTGGCCATCTCCGCAGCCATCTCCGTAGGCCATTGTTTTGCCGCTCTAGATAGGAACTAGGCACACGCCCGAAAATGTTCGGCCTGAACCACAAAGTCTGGGGCTTCCCACAGAAACCCCCTTGCGGGTTGTTCATTTGTTGGCCCCGTCCGCATCGGAACTTCTGCTACCGGACTGCGAGGCCTCCACCCTTGGCTGAATACTTGGTGCTGGCAGCACTACTGCAGGTACTGGTACGGGATGCACCGACTCCCTCCATCGTTTGTAGGCAGATGACCCTGCCTCCGAACCTTTGTGCTTCCCCAAGCCAGTAAAAGATAGTCCAGGGATAGGAGTCACTGAGAGGAAAACCTCTCCCTATGGGTCAAAGTGACTGTTGCGCATCCTCTGGCTCGGTGCCTTGGCTGGTCGCACAGGTGGTTCCGGCATCGCCGATGTTTGTGGGGTATCCTCCGACTCTATTGGTTGCACCGGCACTCTAGCCTCCACCTGTTGCTCTGGGTTCGTCATTGCTTCCACCACCACTTCAGGCATTCGGTCAGCCAATCTGCTCCTTGGCGCGCGAAATGTTCTGGGTCAGGAAATAGTACCCCAGCTTAGAGTTGCCGGTGGAGTTCCTGGCTATCTGATCTACCACCCTCACTACTTCTTGCCGGATCCTGAGCTTCAACACGTTGACCCATGCCACGGGCCTAGACTCTACTATGTCCAAATAACCCTTAGCTTTGACAAAAATGGTATACATCTTAGCCTGCATCCAGATCGCTTCCAGAAACTAGCGATAGCCCTAGCATAGGTATTTTGATGAGCACCCCATAAGCTTATACTCAGAGCCTTGCTTAACTCCAAAAACCCTCTCCATCTCCTCTACAGTAGGAGTATGGGAAACTATGGTGGTACCATCCAGAGGTAAGGACAGAGCCTAGTGCACCCCTGCTTCCATCAGCAAACCGGTGCTCCCCTTTGATGTGCACTTTGTTGCCCATAGCCAGCTCATGTGTGAGCAAAATCACCATAGGATGCACAGGGATTTCCGCCCAATCCAACATGGAAAACTCCCAAAGGTGCATCTCACAGCCACACTGCCGCCGTCAGAGCTCTCACGGCTTCACCGGGATTAATTGAATGGGTGCCATCACCATGAGCACAGCGTACAAAGCCTTCAACTATAAAGAGAGCATTGTGTGCTGCAAATCAAAGCTTGGGAAGCAAGAGGTAGAATTGCTAAAACTCGTCAAAGCAAGTGAATGGCCAAACTGCTTTTCCTCCTTGTTTTGCATGCAACGGCACATCATAGCAGCTACACCCACTTTTGCATAATAACTACTCCATCCTAGCCATAATTGGCATGTATTAAACTCAGATTGAATGCCTAATAATTGTTCTCAAACTGGGTACTCGTGATGACCTCGCACCTCAATAGCCACCCAATTTGCTGCCACTTCTTCTTTGATGGGAAACGAAATCATTAGCATGATAGGGCCGCAATCGGAACCCATTAATCGTATGCGGTAATAGCCAACCTTGCATATTAGTCAGCTGAAAAGAATTGCCTCTGATATTGTGGTAAATCTAGAACGGTCCTGCCTAGCAAAACTTTAACTTTCCCCCAGCATCTTCCCCATCTGGGTATTGAAGACCAATACTACTTGCCCTCTTTCAAAAACACGTTTCCGGGACAACCGGTCCACCTGAGCTTTCTTGCGCTTCTGCAATTTTGTCAAGAAATAGAAACTCTGCAATTGGTCTTCTTCCAAATTTTCCAAATTTGCCAATCGAAACTGTAAAGACTCTTCTGGAAGTAAGCGATCTTCAACCACAATCTGAAGACTCGGAACCACATACTCCAAAGGTGTGACTGCTTCCATCCCAAATGCCAACTTGAACGGTGTCAATCCTGTGGCTACCTTGAATGCGGTTTGATATGCCCACCATAATGCAACCATCGATAGCTTACTGTCCCAATCCTTCCTGTGAGTAGCTACTACCAGTTTGGTCAACATTTTCCTCAATGTCTTATTAGTAGATTCTGCTAGCCCATTCGCCTCTGCACCACCTTATTGACAAAATGTGTGCCCCTGTCACTAATGAGCTCAACCGGACAGTCGTACCACGTCATCACATCCTTATACAAACACTTGGCTACTAATGCTATAGAATTATCTCGCAATGCCCAAGCTTCTAGCTGTCAGAATATACCTATTCACAGTTCTTTGTGTTGCTGGCTTAATTGGCCCAACAAAATCCAGTCTCCACTTTTGAAAAGGCTCCAACGGTAATACTGGTTGTAGCGGCATCCTGTCCTTAGCTATTGGCTGCCCTAGTCTTTGACAGACATCACAATTTCTAGCAAACTTTTGTGCATCTGCATGTACGATGGCCACCACAGTCCGGCTTGCAATACTTTCTTGGCAATAATTGGGCATGCAAAGTGTCCACCAGTTACCCCCACATGGGCTTCAGCTAGCACTGCTTCCTGCTCCATTGGCAATACACACCGCTGCAAGACACCAATCAGATTCCTGTGGTATAATTGTCCTAATACTACTTCAAAATTCCGGCTTCAAAGTGCCAATCTTTTCCATTGATCCACCTCCATTGATCCACCTATAGATGAGTTGGCATCTCCCCAAAAACCAAAAAATGTAGCATCTCATCATACCATGTTCAGGGAATCTGCACTATATTTTCTGCCCTTCGATCGGACTGCAAACAATTGTGCATCAGGAAAATCATCTTCCACCCCTACTAGAAATTCTCCATTATCAGGATAAATAATTGGCTACAACATGTTGACTGCCTAGTCGATGAACCACAATATACTCAAATTCCTACAACAATAGCACCCATCGTGCTAATCTACCCACTAGATTCTGCTGCTTCATCAAGTACACCAATGCTGAGTGATCCACTTGAAAAATGAACGGACATCCCAGAGCAGATAATGTCTGAATTTCTTCATAGAATAGATTATCCCAAGGCACTCTCGTTCATTCACTAAATAATTCTTTTTAGCATTGGATAGCCAGCGGACTGGCATAGAACATAGGCCAGAACCACCCATCTTCATTCTTTTACATCAAAACACTGCCTATTGCGGTATCCGAGGCATCCACAAAGACATGAAAATCCTGCTCCCAATCCGGGGAAATCAGCACCAGAGCCTTTGATAGTAACAATCGTAACTTGCGATATGTCACATCATAGCTGGGAGTCCACTGGAACTGAGACTTCGGAATATGTGTCACCAGATTTAATGGTACCACAATATGGGCCAACAACCGAAGATGTCTTCCATGCCACCTGGCCTGCTCCAAAAATCTACTCACTTCCACTGGGTTACGTGGTGCACTAGCCTACATACTAGCTACCACCTTACTAGGATCCACCGTAATGCCATCCTTAGAGATGATATGCCCCAGCAACATGCCACTTTTTACCGCAAACACACTCTTCAGCGGGTTGAGGCTCAACCTAGCCTCCCGACATTTCAGCAAACACAACCGCAAATGCACCAAATGCTTATAGAATTCACTGAAAACACTGAAATCATCCAAGAACACCCGCATAAACTCCAACAAGCAATCTCCAAAATTTTCCTGCATATCCCGCTACTACTGCTGAAAGGTGGATGGCGCATTCTAGAGTCCAAAAGACATGACGGTATAGATGAACACTCCCCAGTTTGTAATAAATGCAGTTTTAGCCTGATCCTCTAGTGCCATCGCAGCACCTGGTTATACCCATTGAACCCATCTAGAAAAGAGAAAATGTCGTGGCCTACTACATCATCCAAGATACTATCAATGTACGACAAGGGAAAAGGATCCAGAATAGTGGCTGCATTCAACTTGCGGTAATCCGCAAACCTGCAATTTCTTGTTCTTCTTAGGTACTATAACAATTGGGGATATCCATTTTGCTTTATCCACTAGAGCAATAAATCCCACTTGCCAGCAATCTATCCAATTCTTCCTTAACCTGCTTAGCCACATGCGGATTCATTTTCTATCTCTGTTGCCTAACAGGTATCGCATCATGCTTCAAATTGATCTTATGCTGGTAAAACTTTGGGTCCAAACCCTTCATATTAGAGTAATCCCATGCAAACACATCCTTGAATTCTTGGAGTTAATTAGATCTTCCTAAAACTCCACTGGAAGAGCAGCACTAATCTTCACAGGTTTGTCTTCCGATAGCTCACCCAAGTTTATTATTTGCAATTCCTCTTCCTTGGCCCTAGTCACCGTTTGCATCTGTTTCTCGAAATTCCTTTCTTGTAGCAGTATCTCTTTTATGTCTGACTCGGCCAATTCCTCAGTAAGTTTCTGATTATCCCCACCTTCTGCTTCGCTTCCGGCTTCCTTCACAGATTGATACGCCTGTTGAATTTCTTCAATATTAATAACACAGAGTGACACCAAATCCTCATTAATTGCGAGAAACTCCACTTATCATCATCCAAGCCTTCCAACATATTGACAGTCTCCGCAATGATCGATCTGCCTGGCGGCAGCCAGCAGGCAGGCACCACTCTTCTAGAGTTACCTTAACTTTCTTCTTCCCCCTGTGGAGCGTCAGCACATTTGTTTCCCAGTTATGCTTAACTCTTGCTTGCCTGAGCCAAGGCCATCCTAGCAACAAATTAAAATCAGCCTTCAAGCTCCTTCCACATCCAAGACCACTAAAGACAACCGGAATTATATTCCAGCCAACTCCACCACCATATCCCACAGAATTCCCAGAGGATGCACCTGCCTTTGATCTGCCATACGAACCAAAAAAAGTGCTGCCTCCCATTGCATTAGGTCATACTTCCGACAAGTAGTGGTGGTTATGATATTCTCCCGACCCACCATCCAGTAGCACTTGATCAATCAGATGTCCTCTATACTTCACTATGGTTATGATATTCTCCCAACCCAGTAGCACTTGATCAATCAGATGTTCTCTATACTTCACTATAGTTATCGAAATACAAGTGTCTGATAGCGGTACCACATCCACCAGGCCTTCCATCTGCTGAACTACATGGCTTCCAGGTTCTTTTGCATATTGTTTCCTTTGGTTAGTAATATGATCTCTAAATGCGGGTACTAGCTCCAACAACTGCCCTAGCGGTATAGTGATGGGATACTGCCATAAAGATGGGATTTTTGGAGTCAAAGTCAGACTCGGTACCCTGATAGTCTCATTGCTCAATCCCCTTTGTTGGCTAATGTTTTCCGGCATGTCCACTCCTGTTGTGTGGTACTCTGTCTACTAGTATTACTTTCTCCGATCTCCTAGATAGGAACCGTACTTCGCCTCACTTCAGAATATACTGGTGGCTGGTTGGCAACCCAAGTTGACAATTCATGCCTCACCGCCTCCTACTGTGGCCAGTCGATAGGATCCTTGTCTACGACATCTTGTGCCTTCACCTTAGCACCAGATCTGGTTACAATATGGACCATCGGCTAATGCAACCAACGCCACCATACTGACACTCGACGCCGTTCTTGCTGCCGACTTTGATTGCTTTTCGCCTTCTGGGCATCATACACTACTGCCTCTAGACATTTTGATCGCCAATGGCCCTCCTCTAGCAGGCAAAACAGACAAGTTTTAGGGCGTGCAGTGGCACTGTGACCTCGGCCTCTTCCACCACCTCTTCTGCCCCTAAACGAGCTACCCTGGAATTCTTGCTGTGTCTGGGCAAAAGATACCGTCGGGTCAGATGATTCTATACCATGCCATCCGCCTCTACCTGCCTTCCGTGCTCTACCATTATAATGGCAATCTTCTGTATTATGGGTAGAAGATTTACAAAGATTTACAAATCTCACACCAGCGGTGTTGATTCAAAGCACATTCGTGCGTAGGGTGCCTCGGATTCTTGCATGTTGTTAACCCATGACGGACATTGAGACATACTATGTTTTACGTCATTAATTTAAATATTCTGAGTCATGGGCCGGGCTTGTCGGCACCATATGTTATGGATGAAGGGATTGGGTGATCGCCGATGAGAGGCGCACCTTGAATATCAGTAGGATAAGGGTTAGGATCGGCCGGCTATGTATGGGCGCCCAAGTGTGAACGGCCAAGTCACCTATAAGAGTCAAATGTAACCCTAAAATCCTCATTCTCATGTGTTGTGAATACAAGAGTGCTCTTGCCTTATCTCTTTGGTTTCCTTCTCCTGCGTGTGTGAGAGAGAGAGAGAGAGAGAGAGTGAGAGAGCACTGTGTAGCGGCACGGCGGGGCGGAGAGGCGGTAGAGCGGCGACGGCGGCTCCTTCTTCACTGCGACGCGGGAATCCTTCAAGGCGGCGGTTGAGCGGTGAGTGACACACCCTTTGGCATTTTGTTTGAGCTTGCTTTCCTTGTTGTATGCTTGCAGCCATTCGTGGCTCGCATACGGTGTCTGGCAAGTCCCCAGCTACGACCTGTGCGGTAAAAGCGCACATTTTTGGCGCTGCTGCCAGGGAGTTGCCCTGCACCAAGCTCCAGTTTGCAGCTCGGGCTGCTGCGTGAAGCTTAATTTACACTGTAGAAAAGGCGTCTGTGTTGCTGTTGAGGTGTTTCTGTGGTTTTCAATCTCTGTTTTTGCAATTTGTCTTCTGCATTTCTGTTTCTTTTGTTATTTTTTCGCTCTGCCTGTGGGCGTGCATTCTGTTATCTGGTTTTCTGCGTGTGAGGGGGGATTTCTGAATCCCTAGCTGTGTGCGAACTGCGCCGCGGCCAAGGCTGAACCCTAAAGAAACCCTAGAAAACTTATCTTAAAAAAAACAGAAAATAAAAATTTAAAAAAATATAAAAAATAAAAAATAAAAAATTAAATTTTATTTTTAAAGAAAGAACCAAACGTGTGGAGAGGAAAGATTTTCTAATTGGAGAAAATTTTTTTGAAAAGAAAGAACCCCAATCGACCCACGACCCCGGCCTCGGTCTCGGTCTTTTGATATATATATATAGGAGAGTAAGCCTCCATAGCTTTCTTTCAAGTGAGAGCTTATGGAAAGTCGTGCCCTATATGTAGCCCACTCCCCAAGGAGTAAAGTGAGCATGTGGGATAAAGCCCTCACCCTTTCCTCCACAAGCAAATAGGCTTTTGCCCCTTCCCCCAAAGGAAACGAACTGTTTTGAGGACTACAGGAGCTCTAGATAGGCGAACACGGTGCTGTAAAGTACATTAGGACCCTTTAAACGATATGCTCGTTTCGAGCTATCACACGTCCTAGTCCAGGTTCGACCATAAGTAAGGGGGTCAAAAACGGGTTAAAAACAATCTAAAAACAAGTAAAAACGGGGTGCAAAACACCTAAGAAACCACTTGTGTGAGTTTCAAGGGTAGTTACCAATGACGTAGGGTACCCACGTCACATGCATCTACGTCCTGGTCGGGTGCTAGAGCCTGAACCACTAGAAAGTGTTTCAGTTTACGCAGGCTCACACCATCCCTCCACGTTAGCATCTTGGCCTTCGGCTGGAACCCAAGGGAGTGCAACCCAAGATCCACGAATAGTGGATAGTGACTCGTCCTCTGACTCAGAAGCCATGGAAGGGCACCCTACCAAGAACCCTGAGGAGACAAGCCAAAACATGCCAGGTTGGGCCGCACAACCCGGATCTAGCATGTTTAGTCGTCTAATAGAGACCTTTAGTAGAGCTACACGCTCTGAACATGCGACAAGCGAAGTAAATGAAGAAGGTGGGGTAGTGGATTCGCCATTCACATCTCATGTAGACCCTACCCTCCCAAAGAGTGTCCATGTGGATATTCTACCCACTTCATTTAATGAGGGCCCTACTGAGCTACCACATTCCGATGCTCTTCCTAAAGTAGAGGTCCCTAGAAGCCAATCCATAAGAAGTGACATTGCGTCCACTTCAAGAGAACCGTTTGGCACACCAAGTCTAGATGGGATATTTCTCAATAAAAATTGGGAATATGATCTACACACAGAGACTCTAACGGACCTATACACGGGTTACACATACCATGTGGGTTGGTTAAAAGTCCTACGATCTACATCTAGCGCCACTAATCTAGAAGAGCAACAACAAATGATATGTGAGGTCATTCATAGAATTATCCAATTTGAGAGGCAAAATAGGGGAGTGAACCTAGTTTCCACTGGCCCTATGAGATTTTTGGATATGGGCAAGGCCAAACAACCAACCCTATCACAATGAGACTCCCTCGGTGAGTCCCATAGACCCTTCGTATGTTGTTTCGCCTGGAGTCTCAATGCAGGTTGAGCCCACGAGTAGTAACTTTAGCTTTCCAACCTTGGCTCAACTTTCCATTCAGGAATCCACAATGCCTACCCCAATGATGAGCATAGCGAAAAATGCACCTGTTACCGCTGTAGTTAGTACGACACCGCTACCTAGTGGAACAGTACCTACAACAGTGCGTGCCAGTGCCTATCAACCATATGTACCTATCGCTACTCATGCTCATGTAGCTCCTACGCCTCTTAGTATGCCAACGGCGTATGCTCCACGACCACCTTATCATAACCATTATCCAAGGGGAGCTAGGCCTAGTCACATATCATATCCTACGTCATTTGCCAACATACTCAGACCAACGCCAACTCCTATCAGCCAGGCTATCCCAGAAGTGCCTCCACCAACTATGCCTGCTCACTTAGGTGATCTCGCAGCATTTGCTCAGACGATCGGACGATCCATTGCAGAAAACATGCGGGGCATGCCTAAGAGAGAACCTAGAAGCAAGGCAGTACAAGTGGCTAAGCTCACTCAAAACTTCAGTGGTAACGAGGATGTTAGGAAGCACATTGAAGTCTTTGAACACGTGTGTGATTCTTTGGAAGAGCACAATGAGCTGCATAAGTGTAAAGCCTTAGGCTTAACCTTGAGTGGGAAGGCCGGAGATTGGTATCGAACCTTAAGGGTTGAAGAGCGCACTCACTACCCCACTCTCAAGAGATTGTTCTTGAAAGAATACATACGCGAGGGTGTGCTTTGGTGGGGGGGTAGCATCTCAACTTCAAAAAGCTGAACGCGAGGAAGGGGAGTCAGTGAGATGAGAGACTTTATAAGTCGATTGAAGCATCTAAATTCTCGCTGCACTCCCGATGAACGCTTCAATAACAACCAACTCCTCGATAGATTCATCCGAGGATTGCGCCACGAGGACATTTACAATGGCCTAGTCATTAGAGGTCTTACAACGTGGGAAGCAGTCACTGCCAATGTAATCCAGTTAGAAGACAACTTGATGATTGCAGGTAAAAAGGTGTCTTCAGAAACAAAATCCGTTAGTTCGCAAGTATCTGGGCACGAGCCAATGTGACGGTAAAACCTATTGCCAAGGAGCCCAAGATATCTGAAATGTCTGTGATGACTGACCTTACTAAGGCTCTCCAAGAATACTTCAGGGGTAATCGAGCTCCTCAGAATAGCCATATGTACCCAAGGAGAGAGCAACAATGGTGTTCGGTGTGCTTAGGACCACATAGCATGAATGAATGTCCCACATTCAGAGTCAAATTCAATGGGAATTACAATGCATGTGGTAAGTATGGCCATCAATCTAAAGATTGCCTAGTACTTAAGCGAATGTTGGCGAATCAGGCACCACTAGCCTGGTCAAACACACCTCAAGTACCCGCGCTAATGCCTGCACAACCTGTCGAGCAACCGTCACAGCACATAGTTCGAAGGAATCCGAATGTAGTCCAGTCTGTGCCGTTACCACCACCAGTGCTAGCACCACAACCTCCACATCCACCAAGGATTACTCCTATAAACCAGATGGGTTGTGAGTCACATAGTGCGTGTGGGGATTATGAAGAGGAGATAGATCCCACTGCTCCATATGGGATTGATACGTTTGAAATGATTCCCCAGTACTACATGGAGGATCATTTCGGGCAAGTCAAGCCCGTATATCAAGCGGCTGCTCTCGCCACAAGAGGGCAAAACCTTAATACCTTGGTGAGGAGACCACCTCTTCAATGCTATGAGTGTGGTGGACCGCATCGTGTAGCGGAGTGCCCTAATAGGCTACAGAAGATCGCTACTCAAATGCAACCAAATCAAGGGAGCACATCGGGAATGCCGGTACTTACATGTAATCATTGTGGCATAGATCATTTGATCGCTCAATGTCCACATAATCCTAATGCGCCCAAGATTACGCCATTGAATTTGGTTGAGGTCACCAACCAAGCACGAGGAACCACACCTGTTGTACCCGCGAATGTAGTTACACGGTCAATGCTTCAAAATCAAAACTACATTCTTGAAGAGAGGGATACTGCATCAATCGCGCAGGCAAAGAAAAAGAAAACACGACGAAAGAGATCGCTTAATGCCACGAGCTCCAAGCCCAGTTCAAAGACTAACATAGGGATAGGAGACGACCCCGTGTATATGAATGATCTTGAAGATGATTCTGATTCAATAGAAACCATGGGGACCAAAGCCACTACCTTAAGGGAGGAACCCACTCGGGAGCTCAATGAAGGAGAATCAAGCGAGTACATAAATAAGGGGAAACCGAAGGAAACTTCCTCGGCCCCACAACCAAGTGAGTTAATGCCCTCTCGACCACCCAAACTGACTGAGACTCCCCAAGACAAGCCACGTGGGCCAAAAACCCTCAAGAAAAAGATTGGTACTTACCCAAACCTAGTTGAGGAGATTGAACAAGTGCAACACTTAAGGGGTTTGGTGGAAGAAACACAAAGAGAACTCGAGCCAAACCCGAGAAAAATCAAAATTCCAGACACAGTGTTTCCTACGCAAGTTCAGCCTCACCGAAACCATAAACCGTTAGCTATACCGAGTATCATTTGGGAAGAAAGTGAGGATAGGACATCCGGAAGTGGGTAAACACCCTTCTTGCTGGAAAGAATGTTTAGTGAGGGAATGCCTGACCCCATCGAAGAGGAAGTGATTCCATCTTCACCAGTCCCTAGTCAAGGGGCGATGTCTCGAAAAGTACCGTTGAATGTGTCCAAGCTAATGGATTTCATGTCCTCCGAGATCAGAACCACGATCATATCCAAATTATACGGAGATCCTGAACTATTCTTAGCTCTTCGGGCATTTCTCAATGGAGAACTAAAGGCGGAGTTACCACAATTTGCAAATATGGATAGACCCGACACGCTTCAAGATGAAGGGGAACATTGGGATCTACAACCCAACCTAGATGAAGACTCGGTCGTTGAAATACCTGTGAACAAGTTGGGACAGTACTTTGAAGGTGACGAATCTAATGCAACCCTCCCCATTACCACCAAGGGATTAACTCTAAAGGGAATCCTTGATGGTGGTGCTGGCGTGAGCATTGTGACTAAAAACTGTTGGGAATCTATGGGGAGACCTCACCTCGAAGTCACAAACATAGTGGTTAAGATGGCAAACGGAACTAATGCTAAACCTATTGGAATGTTAAGGGACCTTAAGATCAAGGTTCTGGGGTACAAGGTAAGACATACCTTCATTGTAATGGATTTCTCCAAGCATCCTATGTCATATCCAATGATCTTAGGACGTCCTTTCATGAGGGAAGCACAAATGGTGCATGACTGGTCGAAAAACCATGTCTACCTACAATTCCAGGACTCTGTCATTCGAGTTGATCTTGAGAATGGTCGTGCGCATCCTTTAGGAAGCAAGGTTATCATCGATAATCGATCGGATACCACTGTTCACTCCGCCCCATTAAGGTATTGCTATACATGCAAAAAAGAGACTGATGATGGGAAAGATTCTCCTTATATGGATGTCCTACCGGGTATGACTGAGTCGGATAACGTGGATTGGGTACACCTAGCGGCAACCATAGACACATGGGGAAATAGAGGTACAAGTTGGGTAACACCTGAGGGGCAAGATATGCCACCGTTAGTGCCAATAAACATGATAGGTGTTATGCACTTCACTCCTGATGGCGAGAATGTGGCAAACTCCACCGACACTGAAAGTAGCGAAGACTCTGACCAATGCAACTCTGAGTATGAATCTCAAGAAGAAACTGACCCTGAGCCTGATGGGAAAAATGAATCAAATATTCACCCAAATGTGGAAGCAAGTTGCTCAAGGCCTAGGACAATGGCCTCTTGCAGTTCATCCGAAAGTGAAGATCAACCAAGTGAGTCCGAATCGGATAGAAACAAAAATCAAAAACTTGGTAAGAAGAAAACGAGACATAAGCGCCAACGCTATCGAGCTAATGTACGAACTGCAATAAATAAGGAGAGATCCACTGCAGAATGGCTTAGTTATGTAGGAGCCATTGACGCTCATTGGAAGATAGCGGCAGATAATTGGGGACAATACCTCCAAAGTGTCATGTGGTGTATTCCGCAACCTCATGACGTCGCCCAATTAGAAATCGAAGAGAAGCCAAAACTAAGTCGTACTGCAAGAAGGCGGCAAAACCAAGAGTTGGCTCAACAACAAAAGGAGGCGGAATTAAAAGAAAAAACCGGGCACAACAAGAACCAGTAGACTTACACCCCGCACCCGAGCATTTCAAATCATTCACCCCACAGGGGAACGTAAAGTAGTCTACATAAAAGCCCAATGAATGCCTACCAATGGGAGTAGCGGTGTCTACGATGGCCCTGCGGTAGTTAAGGAGATAGACTTAGCAGATCTGGGTGAGGAGTCTAAACCAGTTTTTATTGCTCAAGACCTCACCAAGGCGGAAGAAGCTGCACTTACGAAGCTTCTTAAAGAATTCAAGGACATATTTGCTTGGACATATCATGATATGAAGGGTGTTCCACCCTCGGTGGTGCAACACATGATTCCAATGATTAGCACTGCTAAACCAGTCCAGCAACGTCCCTACCCAATGAATCCTAAGTACGCAAAGATTGTACAGGAGAGGAAATTGAAAAGCTGGTAAAATGTGGATTCATATACCCAATTGAGCACTCAGAATGGGTTTCTCCGATAGTCATCGTGCCAAAGAAGAATGGGAAACTCAGAGTGTGCGTTGATCTCAAAAAGGTTAATGCAGCCACCAGAAGGGATCATTACCCCTTGCCATATTCTGAACATGTGCTTGAAAGAGTGGCAGGCAAGGAGGCATATAGCTTTTTAGATGGGTACTCGGGTTACAATCAGATCACAATTACAGTCGAGGACCAAGCTAAAATAGCATTTATCTCACGGAGTTTGGAGTGTTTGCCTTTCGTGTCATGGCTTTTGGCTTGACCAATGCACCTGCAACATTTCAACGATTGATAAACACGGCCTTTAAGGAATATCTAAGGGACTTCTGTGAAGCTTTCTTAGATGATCTTTGTGTTCATTCCTCTTGGGACGAGCACTTGATGTGTTTACGAAAAATATTTGAAAGGTGTAGATTATATCGCATCTCCTTGAATCCTTTCAAATGCCAATTCTGGGTTAAACACGGAGTTATCTTAGGGCATATAGTGTCCAAAAATGGGATTTCCATGGACGAGAGTAAAATCAAGGTCATTCTGGAACTGTCGCCACCCACCAACTACAAGGGAGTCCAACGCTTTATGGGCCACGTTGGTTATTATCGAAGGTTTATTCTCTTCTTCGCCGAGATAGCTCGACCATTGTATAAGCTTCTCATCGAGTTTATTTGGACCGAAGAATGTGACCGTGTCTATGAGCTATTAAAGAAGGCCTTGGCAAGTGCTCTAATCTTGAGAATGCCTAACTGGGATGTACTCTTCCATGTGCATATTGATGCATCAAACTTTGCTATTGGGTGTGTGTTGACTCAACCTGGAGAACACAAGCTAGACTACCCCATTAGCTTTGCCAGTCGCCAGCCAGTTGAACGATGCTGAGATGAACTACACCACTATGGAGCCAGAAGGGTTGGCAATGATATATGTAGTAAGGAAATTTCGTTATTACCTCCTTGCCACCAAGTTTGTTTTCTATGTGGATCATCAAGCATTGTTGTATCTGGTAAACAAACCATGCTCCACAGGAAGAATCACACGATGGCTATTGATTCTTCTTGAGTTTGATTTCACTGTTGTTGTGAGACCTGGCAAAAAACATGTTATGGCTGATCATTTGTCTCGCATACCTAATGGTGAGGCTCCTACGGTGGTTGATGATAACTTACCGGACACTTCCCTGTTCATGGTGGAGACAATGCCTGAATGGAGTGAGAAGATTGTTAACTTTTTGGTTAATGGCTTTCCACCCAAGGAGCTTCGTAAAGATCTAGCTCGAAAGCTGATCAAAGAATGCGAACCCTATTGCCTGATAGCCGGGACTCTTTATAAAAGAGGAAAGGATGACGTTCTTAGGCGTTGTGCCCGCGACGAGGATGAGTATCTATACATTTTGCAAGAGGCACATATGGGCGTAGCCGGTGGTCACTTCTCAGGAGACTTAACTGCGCGAAAGACCTTACAATCAGGGTATTGGTGGCCCACTATGTTCCATGACGCATCACTCTTTGTGAAGGGTTGCGATGAATGCCAACGATACAAGAAACCCCAACGGAAAGATCAGATGCCCTTACATCCAATCAAAGTAAACCAACCATTTGAAAAGTGGGGTTTAGACTTTGTAGGTCCAATTAGCCGAGTGGCCCGAAACACACAATCTCGCTATATTATTGTGGCCACTGATTATATGACCAAATGGGCTGAAGCGAAAGCGACACGTAAGGCAGATGCGAGGACAACAGCCAAGTTCCTCTTTGAAAATATAATCACACGATTCGGTTTTCCTTTTGAACTTGTGAGTGACAAATGGTACGCATTTTATAAATGAAGTGATTAAGGAGCTCACAACAAATTTCATGATATCCCATCATAAATCTACTCCTTACTATCCGCAAGCGAATGGCCGAGCCGATAGTACCAACAAGACTTTAATCTCTATTTTGACAAAGACAATTGAAGCTCATCGCACGGATTGGGATCTAAAGCTTACGACAGCTTTATGGGCCTATCGTACTGCATACAAAGTGACTGCACACCATTCAAAATGGTATATGGCCAAGAAGCAGTCATGCTGTGGGAATTTGTCATTCCTAGTCTTCGTGTTGCTACTCAAGAGGGTTGGGATGGTAATCCCTTAGTAGAGCGTCTATATATCCTTGAGCGGCTAAACGAAGAAAGACAATTAGCTGTATACAATGCCCTTGTGGAGAAGGATAGAAGGAAAAAATGGTTTGATCGCCATCTAAAGGACAAGGACATCAAGGTTGGGGATAAAGTCCTGATGTATGAAGTGCGAAACGAAAAGAAGAAGCTCAAATATGCTGGTAAGGGACCATATAGAGTATGTGAAATTACCCCGCAAGGTACCATTAGAGTGGAGACTCTCGACGGAGTTGAAACCATTGGATTCCTTAATGGGAGTAAATTCAAAAGATACTATGACCCCCTGAGCCAGGAGGAGTTACATGCAATCCATCAAAAGAAGGCAGCTAAAGAACAAGCTGAGCTTAAAAAGATACAAGCGAGAGTCGAAGCCAAAGAACGTCAACAGCGTGCTAGGAGACAACGAGAAGCCAACTTGGGAATTACGCAAGTATTTTTTGAGGAAGCAGAGGAGGATGCCCTGGAATCTGACCCACCTCTAAGATACCCAATTGAGTTACAGAGTCCTTACGGGGAGGTGCTGTATAATGCATTATTGGATACAGGAGCTCAACACAATTTGCTATCATATGGCGTGTGGTGTCAACTGGGAAAACCACCTTTATCTAAGAGTTCTATCCAAGTTCAAGGAATCAACAAGAAGAAAACCCCTGTCTCAGGAATTCTGCACACTCCGGTTGCTTATGACAAGGGAACCATAATTCAAAGCTTTTTGGTTATGCCTGCTGGTACCATGGAAGGGATTGTAATCTTAGGGTGCAAATGGATGATGGCCACCAAGTGCAATATCGATTGGGCAACCAGACAAGTCACAACGCAAGAACCAACAATAGGTCTAACCGCTCAAAATCCCGCACCTAAGTCATCCACTCAAATATTAGATAATGAAAAATCACAAAGTCCAGTGGCAAAACCATCTTCGATTGTTGGCCACCCCTCTAACGCTTCAACGCCAAGAGTGGAAACAGGCAAGGTGGTCCCTAAAGCTTCGCTTACTATGCCAAAGAGTACATACAAATGGGTCCCCAAAGCTTCGTTAACAGCTACTTCCCCTGCTCAATCTCGTTCAGCCACCAAGAAGCCTCGTAAAAGGAAAGCAGCTACCCACCCGAGAAAGGGCAATGTAACATCGCGATGGATCCCTAAAAAATTATAAGTAGCCCAAGGGTACTATGAGGGAAATGACCAAATTTGGGTCCCTAAACATAAGCTGAATCCCTCTACATCACCTGTAAAACCTTGCAAACCAATTATTGCCACCCCAATGACAATTCAAGACCGTGGTAAGGGAAAGGTAACAGAGTGCTCCGCACCACTTCTTCCAGAGTTAGTTTGGATTCCCAAACGATATTGATCATTACCACCACCTAGCTCAGGAAGGGGGGAGCCACATGAAGCTTCTAGCTCCTCATGCCAGGCACACACTCATATAGAAGTTTCTACATGCTCTACACCTACTCTTGTCAACACCCAACAAAAAACCGATGAGTCTACGTCTCCCCTTGTAATAGTATCATCGGAAACCATTTCCTCCATTCGTCAATGGGAGCGTACACTACCATCTTTGCAATTGGATGTGGCCACAAGGGTCATAAAAAGCTATCTGCCCACATCACAACCTATGACCCGCTGGACAAATTGGTTCCAAGAGGCTGCAACATCATTGCAAATAATATGATCTATCCAAGGAAAGGGGGAGCATGTACTCACGCTCGGCATTCTAAGGCTTCCTCCTTAACCTTTTTCCCTGACCATGTAATTGCCAAATTCAAGGGGATGTATATATATAGCTTCATACATTAAAAAAAAAAACAAAGAAAAGAAAAACAAAAAATAGTAAAAAGAGCAAGAGCACAAAAACAAGAGAAATATCCGTATACAATCAAGAACTAGATTGTCCTGTCATAAACCTACTGATGCTATATCTGTGTTTGCAGATATGGCAGATGCCTGATCATCATACACTTCATCCACTCCTACCTTTGGTGAGAGGTATCATCTGTACCTTTCTCAGATATTCCACATGTGCTATCCTGTAATTGAAACTGAATGGGATCATATAGATGTACTAGCCAGAGAGGAAAATGTTGAGGAATTAGAATGGCTAATTCACCTATTGATCATGACTGACCCCTACTCCGTAGAGGACATATCCCCGATAGCCCAATACTTTCCTTTTCCACAAGATGACTATCCTCGCATGGTTACATTTTTGATGAGTTTATGTGGATGGGAAAATGAAAAGGAAATATCCGACAATGATGAATGGACGGATGAAACTCATGGCACTACTGAGGTTGACTTTATTTGTTTGGATGATGCGGATAGAGGCTTAGCCTTAGGGCTAGAGCCAGGACTCTACAACATCCTCTTACCGTATCCTCAGTAGTAGTGTGGTGACTGGTAGGTAGGTTAGCATTTTCAAGTTTTTTCTAGTTTAGATTCCTTAAACAAGTCTTGAAATTTTCACACTGATGTGCCTCTCGAGGTATAGTGCTTGTTAGTTGATTGTACATGTTGAAAAGTTTGAGGTGGGTTCGCTTTCAAGTCCTGAGACTGCCGCAACGTTCATCAAAATATATCTACATCAAATTGCAAGCTGTCTCGTCAAATCAAATTGCAAGCTGTCTCGTCAAATCAAGGAGATCTCCAATTACAGGTGTAATTCTTCCATACCCACTCTCTTTTGTTTTTACTGTTCAATTAATTTCATAAACTATAATGCATGACCACATGGAAATTGTCAATGTACTACTTAGTTTTTGAAGTTGCTTGCATGCTAGTGTAAATCATTAATGAGCTTAACTTTATTGGAAATATTCCTAGGCAGCATGATGTCTTTAGTTAACCTTGGAATACGATTGTCTTGGGTCTAGGGTCAAACCATCTTAATGTTTGACACCTAGCCATGTGTGTGTTGACCTCTAGGACATAGCTATTACCCCTTTGTCGAAAGGATGCAAGACAAATTATAGTTCAGGAGCGAAGATCAAAAGAAATAGATTAAAAAAAAAAGCCTACAATAAATGGCAATACAAGTCTATGATGTGCTTTAATGTTGGCCTATCGCCTTATCGATACTTGGTAGGCGAGGAGTATTCTACTCCAGGTCGATGCCTTGGTTGGTAGGGGGTAGCCTTGCCTAAAGTGAGCTAATAGATTCCTGGATAATGCCTTGTGTTAAACATGGTACTAGGATCGATGTTAGTTTTGCCTTAGGAAGGTCGCCATTGTGTGTAAAAATTGTCACGTGCATTTTTTTAAAAAAAAGGCAAAAAGCTCCTGTAACTCTGATGTTTCTTATGTCCCTAGGCTTGTGGTATCAACTTGTTCTTAGAGTAGACACAGTGTGGTCATCTGTTTATTTATTAAGCTTGGTTATTTTCCTTGACTTAGGCCAGTTATAAACCTTGATTAACCTTTGACACCTTGCTTACTCTTGATTTACTTTCAATAATTTTAAACTCCTGTTAATTTGCTACACTAGCTCATTCATGTGACCCTTAAACTAAGTTCTCATAGCAACATCCATTGTGGTCTAACATGCTTGAATTTATACACTTTATATCTTTTGAATTCCAGCATACCTTCACTCTACTTCCCTGTTTTGCAGACGGTCAACAACAACCCTCTCGAGCTTACCATACCATAGCTTCCGAGGACAGAATCTACATCAGGAAGGGGGGCATGTTAACCCATGACGGACATTGAGACGTACTATGTTTTACGTCATTAATTTAAATATTCTGAGTCATGGGCCGGGCTTGTCGGCACCATATGTTATGGATGAAGGGATTGGGTGATCGCCGATGAGAGGCACACCTTGAATATCAGTAGGATAAGGGTTAGGATCGGCCGACTATGTATGAGCGCCCAAGTGTGAACGGCCAAGTCACCTATAAGAGTCAAATGTAACCCTAAAATCCTCATTCTCATGTGTTGTGAATACAAGAGTGCTCTTGCCTTATCTCTTTGGTTTCCTTCTCCTGTGTGTGTGTGAGAGAGAGAGAGAGAGAGTGAGCGAGCAATTGAGCACTGTGTAGCAGCACGGCGGAGAGGCAGTAGAGCGGCGACGGTGAGAGAGTGAGAGAGCGATCGAGCACTGTGTAGCGGCACGGCGGCGGAGAGGGGGTAGAGCGGCGACGGTGGCTCCTTCTTTACTGCGACGCGGGAATCCTTCAAGGCGGCGGTTGAGCGGTGAGTGACACACCCTTTGGCATTCTATTTGAGCTTGCTTTCCTTGTTGTATGCTTGCAGCCATTCGTGGCTCGCATACGGTGTCTAGTCCCCAGCTACGACCTGTGCGGCAAAAGCGCACACATGTAACGCACCAAAGACCCTTATCTGTGTTCTTTCTAGTCTCACTTTGGCTCGAGGAGCTTTGCAAGTGCTCCGCATGTGGTGGTGCTCATTTATATGGTCTTTCCCCTTCTTCGACCCTTTCTTGGAATTTTGGGCTTCCTCATCCTCTGAGTCCTCCTCACTATCATCAGAATCAGACTCCAAACTATCATCAGAATCTTCACTATCACTTTCCTTACCCTTTCCTTTTTCGGTCTTCCTCTTGGTTTTACTACCCTTGCCTTTCCCATAAGTGTCTAATGAGCGGCCCACCCGTATAGCTTGCTCAATGACATCTTCCAAGGGTATAGTTACCATATCCACTGTTGCCATTGCCATCCGCAGATCCTTTGTGAGACCTATCACAAAGTACAAATTTAGCACCTCTAAGGCTGGTCTCGCTGAGCCACCTAGAACCCTCTACAATAAGATTCGAAAACAGGTTACATAATTCTCCACATTCTTTTGGCCTTGCTTTAACTCCCATAGGCCCTCTAGGATTTGCGGCACTATCTTCTCTTTCCTGAATCATTGCAAAAACGCCCATTGTACCTCATCATAAGTTGGGAAGTAATCCACTGGATACTCTGCCAGCCAACACACTGCTTTACCCTGCAGCGTTGTCTTAAACACCACCTCCTTACGTGGTGCGGCATCCACTGCTGCACCAGGCACGTTTAATGCATAGTCTTTGTCGAACTGTCTAACATGAGCATCAAGGTCTTTTGAAGACTTTCCACGGAATTTGTTATATCTGACGGGTGCTGCAGCAGCTGCCATCACTACCGGAAGCGAAAATAATTATCTGGCAACTCTAGATGGTGAATCAGGTAGTATCGGACTATGCCTTCTTGGTGACTCAGATTTCGAATTTCGTCTTCTTACTGCATAAGCAATAACCGAGCTCTTCGACGGTTGGTTGAGGGCACCGATTCATCCTCACTCTTTTGCAGTTCCCCATCAGATGCCACACATCACACTCTGCACGAACTGGACTGTGGCCTCTTCGACGACATGGTTCACCGGGTACGTGGAACAATCAGCAAAACGGTAGTCCTTGAGAATGCATGTGCATGAAATCATCGGGGATCCGCTGATTGTGGTCAACATGTGTTATCCATCATAATTAATTGGTAAGATTAATACGGATAAGCGATGTTAAACATAAGCTTAACTAATACGTGATTATAGAGAAACAATCCTCAAGAATATAATCTGCTGCATACGCACAACACATACATAACATGGCAAAGATTTGCACACATAGAAATCATAGACGAGATAACCTCATTGGTTTATTCATGTGCTTCTTACAATTTATAGAGCAGGTGTACAAGCACCGCTTGACGTTCTAATACGACTGGTTGTGACTATTCATTAATTGTTCATACCGGCAACCGCCCAATACACCAAGTGTGTAAGATTCCTCCCTTCGCTTTTGAGGTGTGCAAGTGTAAGAACCTTCCCTTCTGATCTTATAATTATTCCCCTCTCTAAAATAAAAGAAAGATCCTGTTTTACCCTATTTTGGCCTAGAGAGAGAAAATGTCTAGAGGGAGGTAATTCAAAATTGAGATATTTTTGGATATAAAAATCCTCCTAGTATCTAAAATGGTTTCCCCTGAAAAAAATTCAAAAAGAACTTTCCAATGTACAATTGGAATTAATTGAAAATAGGTAAAAAGGACCTTAGCCTAAGGGTCTAAATTTTTAGAAATTTTTAGATTTTTGTCCAATATACAGGTTCCTATGGACCAATAAAATTAATCCAAATGTAGGGAGGAGATAAATTGAAGGATAAAAGAAAAACCCCCAAAAATGAGTAAATGCTCACATAAGATGAAGAGTTGACTGAGCACAAGGTTTATTAGTTAAAAATCAAGAGATATTTAGAGGAAATGATACATTTTTGACACCTCAGTGTGTGGATCTCCCCTCATGAAAGAGGCACCTATTTCACATGTGTGGAGGAGTTTTAAACTCATAAATAATGAGTTATTTTCATCTCTCCTCTCTCCTCTTTCAAACTAGATCCAAAAAGTAAGCTAAACTGACCCAAAAATGGTCAAAACTTGATCAAACTGATCTGAAAAATTCTAGAATCAATTTGCTTGGTTAGAGACTCACTTTTTCCTATAAATAGAAGCCTTTCCCTTTGTAAAAGCGTAATAGTGTTTATGCACTATTACTCTACTCCTACCTAGAGCCAATTACATTATGCACTGTTACTCTACTCCTACCAATTACATTGAATTTTCTTGATAATTCAATTGTTTTTTACTTAATCCTAATGGCCACACTTGATCCAAACAAGAGTAGAACCCTCAATCCCTCAAGCCAAAGGAAAGCTTACAAACTCCATGTAAGCTAAATTCTTCTTACTTTTAATTTTAAATCTATGGTTTTCTTGATCTTCTTGTTTTTTGTAGTTGATTAAAGTAAATTCTGATGCTATGCCTTGATGAAAAGGCCATCCCCTTCTCTTCCTTACAATTCAGCCTCTAGAATGTTTAACAAAAAGATTAATTAAACTTTTCTTATTGTTTACTCTCTTGGAAAAAGAAAATTGAGTAGATTAGAGTCCTTTACATCTAATTGGGGTTAATTTTAAACTGAAAATAGAATGTTAAAAAATGAGAAATGGTCAGCCATACAAAGGAGGTTATGGCAAAATTTTTCAAAATTTTGTGGAAAAGAAAGTTTATTTTTATGTTATTCCAAAAGAGTAATTTATGCATTCTAAAAGAAATATTCTAATTTATTCCATGTACATATTAAACTATGAATATGCATGGATATCACTGATATTAATTATTAAAATTGATTTTTATGCATAGAAAGATGCATAAGGAAATTAATTTTATTTCAAAAGTGTTATTCTCATCAAAATTGATTTTTATGCATAGAAAGATGCATAAAGGAATTATTTTTATTTCAAAAGTGAAATTCTCATCAAATTTGATTTTTTATGCAAAGAAAGATGCATAAAGGAATTATTTTTATTTCAAAAGTGTATTCTCATCAAATTTGGTTTTTATGCATAAAAAGATGCATAAAGGAATTATTTTTATTTCAAAAAAGTTATTCTCATCCAAATTTGGTTTTTATGCATAGAAAGATACATAAAGGAATTATTTTTATTTCAAAAGTGTTATTCTCATCAAAATTGATTTTTATGCATAGAAAGACACATAAAGAAATTATTTTTATTTCAAAAGTGTTATTCTCATCAAAGTTGATTTTTATGCATAAACAGATGCATGAAGAAATTTTATATCAAAATTAGACTTCTCTTAAAATATATGTTTAAATTCTATGAATAGATGTGATGTGAATCAGATAGATGTAAATGAATGGATGGATGTAATGTGAATAGAGGTGATGAGATGTGAGGAGAATAGATGTGATCAGATGTGATGTGAATCCGATAGATGTAAATGAATGGATGGATGGATGGATGGATGTGATGTGAATAGGGGTGATGAGATGTGATGTGAATAGAGGTGAATAGAGGTGATGTGACGTGAATAGAGGTGATGAGATGTGAGGAGAATAGATGTGATGTGAATCAGATATAGACGAGAATGAATGGATGGATGGATATGATGTGAATAGAGGAGATGAGAAATGAGGTGAATAGATGTGATGAGATGTGACGTGAATCAGATAAATGTGAATGAATGGATGAGATGTGATGTCATGTGAATCAAGATATAAATGAATGATATGGGATGTGAGTGAATGTATGTGATGATAATGGATGCGAATGTGTATGTGAAGAATTGATGTGAATGTGTATGTGTATGTGAAGAATGGATGTGAATGAGTATGTGAAAGAATGGATGTGGATGTATGTGAAAGAATGGATATAGATGTGTATGTGAAAGAATGTGATGTGATATGACATGAATATATGTGGATGTGGAGTGATAGATATGAATGTATGGATAGATGTGAGTAGTCATACATGTGAACGATTGGATGGATGTGAATGAATGAGATATGATGTGGATAGAAGTCATGTGATATAATGGTGATGAGAATGAATGTGATGGATATGAATGAATGTGATGTGATGGGATGTGAATCCGGATAGATGTGAATGAATGAGATGTGAGGTAAAATGAATGAGATGTGATGTGAATGAATGTGATGTGATGAGATGTGGATATGGGTAGATGCGAGTGGATGAGATCTAATGAGGATAAATTGAGGAAAGATGTGATGAGATGAAAATGATGTGACTGGATGAGAATAGGAATACTTACGAAATGGTTGTGGAATTAAATAATGTGGATTGATGTGGAACAATGTGGAAAGATGAGGGTTCGTTATATAAACTGTATTTATGACTTGTTTTTAAATGACTGTTTTATGTCAAGAATGCTAGGGAAGCATTTTGACTGTCTTGTGAATGAGGTTGTGGAGACCTAATCTGATAAGTTTGCAACATGACGGAGAGTCAATGGAGGACGTCTCGCGTAGCAAGGTCGGCCGGAGTCTTGACCAGCCTCGGTTCGATTAAAGTGGTGAGCTTTCGGTACGGTGGATGAGGGACCAAGGAAGCGGCCTATGAGTGAAGCGCTAGGTCACCTGCGAGAAGGATCCTAGAGGGTGCTGACCATATGGTACTCAGGCTCTGGGTCGCCAATGATACCCACGCGTGCATCGAGGGAGATATTAGAACAAGGAGTAAGTGCTGTTTTCTGAATTCGAGCATGGATCTGGTTGATTGACCTTGCTGGTCCTCAAAACGGATAAGTCCATGGCTCTTTTATATGGATCCGTTGGTCGATCTTGCTGATCTTCAATGGAGATTCCATTTTGATATGTGAATATATTGCCGAGTACTATGATGAGCTAGGAACCATCGAAAAGGCCCTTGAGTGGACAAGTGGTGAGCGTTCTGGTTGCCAATGATGCCATAGGTACACCGATGAAGGAATGATTGGAAATTAGGATTCAACTGGAGATTTTGAGGATTATGATCAGTGACAATATGATTTTATTGAATGATTGTTTTAAAGATAGCTGAATCTGTGAAAAAGGCAATTTCATATTGGGTGTGTAAGTGGTGTGACTAGTTTTAAGTTTGCATGAACATCCAGCTAGGGGGCCTGGGAACTCTTTTCTTTGGTAACCCGGGACAAAACCTAACTAAATTCCGAATTGGATCCCATCACTATAGTGGTTGGGCAGTTGGCTAACCCACGGGACTGGATGCGGTTAGGGTGGCCTGATGGATCCTTGAAATTGAGACTCAATTCAGTTATGGTACGATAGATGAAGTAAATCTCGGATAAAAATTGTTCTATGGAAAAGAATCAACGGCTGTGCCTCTCAATGAGGAAAAAAGCATTGGTCTCTACTATGATCCAAGTGCAAGTCTTTTCCTTGATCTGACTATGATACTTACGGGTTCGGTCAGATCAGTTCAGTTAGTTAAGGCTTTTGACTACGTTAGAGAAAAATTTATCCTGGAAGAATCGCCCGTGCTTTTCGGGCGAGGGAAGTTTTTTTGGGTTCGGTTTTGGAAGAACCGAGGGATTAGTCTCTTGTTCGGATATCCTTGGGCAAGGCCCCGAGTGAGGGACCCTGCCCCGTGCTACTTCTGCTGCTAGCACCCCTGAATTCGTTGCGCGGTGGGGATAGGGATCTTTCAGCTGGTATCGGAGCAAATTGGCTAATGTGGATCAACCAAGAAGCCAAAAATGTCAAAAATTTATGAAGTAGCAGTAAGAGGTTGTAATTGTGTGATGAAATTCATACAAATTGATATTTAGACTGAAAATCATAAATTAGTAATTGGTCTTCAGATGGAAGTACCGTAATTGCATGGAATCCTTGACTTGCTTAAGCTAGAGAGAGAAAATGTCTACAGGGAGGTAATTCAAAATTAAGATATTTTTGGATATAAAAATCCTCCTAGTGTCTAAAATGGTTTCCCCTGAAACAGAAATCCAAAAAGAACTTTCCAATGTGCAATTGGAATTAATTGAAAATAGGTAAAAAGGACCTTAGCCTAAGGGTCCAGATTTTTAGAAATTTTTGGATTATGGTCCAATTAAGGTTCCTATGGACCAATAAGATTAATCCAAATGTAGGGAGGAGATAAATTGAAGAATAAAAGAAAAACCCCCAAAAATGAGTAAATGCTCACATAAGATGAAGAGTTGACTGAGTACAAGATTTATTAGTTGAAAATTAGGAGATATTTAGAGGAAATGATGCATTTTTGACACCTCAGTGTGGGGATCTCCCCTCATGAAGGAGGCACCTATTTCACATGTGTGGAGGAGTTTTAAACTCACAAATAATGAGACATTTTCATCTCTCCTCTCTCCTGTTTCAATTAGATCCAAAAAGTAAGCTAAACTAACCCAAAAATGGTCAAAAATTGAACAAATTGATATGGAAAATACTAGAATCAGTTTGCTTGGTTAGAGGCTCACTTTTTCCTATAAATAGAAGCCTTCCCCTTTGTAAAAGCTTAATAGTGTTTATGCACTGTTACTCTACTCTCCTACCTAGAGCCAATTACATTGAATTTTTTTGATAACTCAATTGTTTTTGACTTAATCCTCTCCAACGTAATTAGTGTGGCCACTCTTGATCTAAACAAGAGTAGAACCCTCAATCCCTCAAGCCAAAGGAAAGCTTACAAACTCCATGTAAGCTAAATTCTTCTTATTTTTTAATTTTAAATCTATGGTTTTCTTGATCTTCTTGTTTTTTATAGTTGATTGATGCTATGCCTTGATGAAAAGGTCATCCCCTTCTCTTCCTTATACAATTCAGCCCTTCTTTATCCTAGAATGTTTAACAAAAAGATTAATTACACTTTCCTTATTGTTTACTCTCTTCTTGGAAAGTGAAAATTAAGTAGATTAGAGTCCTTTACATCTAATTGGGGTTAATTTTAAATTGAAAATAGAATGTTAAAAATGAGAAATGGTTAGCCATACAAAGGAGGTTATCGTAAAATTTTCTAGAATTTTATGGAAATGAAAGTTTATTTTTATGTTATCCCAGAAGAGTAATTCCCACCATTTGTGCATTCTAAAAGAAATATTCTAATTTATTCCATGTACATATTCAACTATGAATATGCATGGATATCATTGATATTAGTTATTAAAATTAAATTTTATGCATAGCAAGATGCATTAAGGAATTAATTTTATTTCAAAAGTGTTATTCTCATCAAATTGGTTTATATGCATAGAAAGATGCATAAAGGAATATTTTTATTTCAAAAGTGTTATTCTCATCAAATTTGATTTTTTATGCATAGCAAGATGCATTAAGGAATTAATTTTATTTTAAAAGTGTTATTCTCATCAAAATTGATTTTTATGCATAGAAAGATGCATAAAGGAATTATTTTTATTTCAAAAGTGTTATTCTCATCAAATTTGGTTTTTATGCACAGAAAGATGCATAAAGGAATTATTTTTATTTCAAAAGTGTTATTCTTATCAAATTTGGTTTTTATGCACAGAAAGGTGCATAAAGGAATTATTTTTATTTCAAAAGTGTTATTCTCATCAAAGTTGATTTTTATGCATAAATAGATGCATAAAGAATTTTTATATCAAAATTAGAATTCTCTTAAAATCTATGTTTAAATTTTATGAATAGATGTGATGTGAATCAGATAGATGTAAATAAATGGATGGATGTGATGTGAATAGAGGTGATGAGATGTGAGGAGAATAGATGTGATGTGAATCAGATAGATGTAAATGAATGGATGGATGTGAATCAGATAGATGTAAATGAATGGATGGATGTGAATCAGATAGATGTAAATGAATGGATGGATGTGATGTGAATAGAGGTGATGAGATGTGAGGAGAATAGATGTGATGAGATGTGATGTGAATCAAATAGATGTGAATGAATGGATGGATGTGATGTGAATAGAGGTCATGAGATATGAGGTGAATAGATGTGATGTGAATCAGATAGATGTAAATGAATGGATGGATGTGATGTGAATAGAGGTGATGAGATGTGAGGAGAATAGATGTGATGTGAATGAGATAGATGTGAATGAATGGATGGTGGATGGATGTGATGTGAATGAATGGATGGATGTGATGTGATCTGAATCAGATAGATGTGAATTAATGAATGGATGGATGGATGTGAAGTGAATAGAGGGGATGAGATGTGAGGTGAATAGATGTGATGAGATGTGATGTGAATCAGATAGATGGGAATGAATGGATGGGTAAATGTGATGTGAATAGAGGTGATGAGAAGTGAGGTGAATAGATGTGATGAGATATGATGTGAATCAGATAGATGAGAATGAATGGATGGATGTGATGGGAATAGAGGTGAATAGATGTGATGAGATGTGACGTGAATCAGATAAATGTGAATGAATGGATGAGATATGATGTCATGTGAATCAAGATGTAAATGAATGATATGGGATGTGAGTGAATGTATGTGATGATAATGGATGTGAATGTGTATGTGAAGAATGGATGTGAATGTGTGTGTGAAGAATGGATGTGAATGAGTATGTGAAAGAATGGATGTGGATGTATGTGAAAGAATGGATATAGATGTGTATGTAAAAGAATGTGATGTAATGTGACATGAATATATATGGATGTGGAGTGATAGATATGAATGTATGGATAGATGTGAGTAGTTGTACATGTGAACCATTGAATGGATGTGAATGAATGAGATATGATGTGGATAGAAGTGATGTGATAGAAGTGATGTGGATAGAAGTGATGTGATATAATGGTGATGAGAATGAATGTGATAGATATGAATGAATGTGAATGTGATGGATATGAATGAATGTGAATGTGATGGATATGAATGAATGTGATGTGATGGGATGTGAATCGGGATAGAATGAATGAGATGTGATGTGAATGAATGTGATGTGATGAGATGTGGATATGGGTAGATGCGAGTGGATGAGATCTGATGAGGATAAATTGAGGAAAGATGTGATGAGATGAAAATGATGTGATTGGATGAGAATAGGAATACTTATGAAATGGTTGTGAAATTAAATAATGTGGATTGATGTGGAACAATGTGGAAAGATGAGGGTTCGTTATAGAAACTGTATTTATGACCTGTTTTTAAATGACTGTTTTATGTCACGAATGCTGGGGAAGCATTTTGACCGTCTTGTGAATAAGGTTGTGGAGACCTAATGTGATAAAGTTGCAACAGCTGACGGAGAGTCAATTGAGGACATCTCACGTAGCAAGGTCAACAGAGGTCTTGACCAGCCTCGATTTGATTAAAATGGTGAGCTTCTGGTATGGTGGATGAGGGACCAAGGAAGCGGCCTATGACTGAATCGCTAGGTCACCTGCTGCGAAGGATCCTAGAGGATACTGACCATACGGTGCTCGGGCTCTGGGTCACCGTGACGATACCCACATGTGCATCGAGGAAGATATTGGAACAAGGAGTAAGAGTTGTTTTCTGAATTTGGCCATGGGTCTGGTTGATTGACCTTACTGGTCCTCCAACGGATGAGTCCATGCCTCTTTTATATGGATCCATTGGTTGATCTTGTTGATCTTCAACGGAGATTCCATTTTGATATGTGAATATATTGCCGAGTACTATGATTAGCTAGGAACCATCGAAAAGGCCCCTGAGTGGAAGGGTGGTGAGCGTTCTAGTTGCCAATGATGCCATAGGTACACCGATGAAGGAATGATTGGAAATTACAATTCAATCGGAGATTTTGAGGATTATGATCAATGACACTATGATTTCATAAAATGATTGTTTTAAAGACAGCTGAATCTGTGAAAAAGGCAATTTCATATTGGGTGTGTAAGTGGTGTGACTAGTTTTAAGTTTGCATGAATATCCGGCTAGGGGGCCTGGGAACTCTTTTATCTGGTACCCGGGACAAAACCTAACCAAATTCCCAATTGGATCCCATCACTACAGTGGTTGGGCGGTTGGCTAACCCACAGGACTAGATGCGGCTGGACTGATGGATCCCTAAAATTGAGATTCAATTCAGTTATGGTACGATAGATGAAGTAAATCCCAGATCAAAATTATTTTATGGAAAAGAATCAACGGCTGTGCCTCTCAATGAGGAAAAAAGCGTTGGTCTCTATGATCCAAGTGCAAGTCTTTTCCTTGATCTGACTATGATACTTATGGTTCGGCCAGATCAATTCAGTTAGTTAAGGCTTTTAACTACATTAGAGAAAAATTTATCCTGGAGGAATCGCCCATGCTTTTCGAGCGAGGGCATTTTTTTCGGGTTTGGTTTTGGAAGAACCGAGGGATTAGTATCTTGTCCAGATATCCTTGGGTGAGGCCTCGAGTGAGGTACCCTGCCCTATGCAAGAAGTGCTACTTCCGCTACTAACACCCCTGAAATCGTTGCGCGGTGAGGGGACAGGGATCTTTCAGCTGGTATTAGAGCAACTTGGCTAATGTGGATCAGCCAAGAAGCTAAAAATGTTAAAAGTTTATGAAGTAGCAGTAAAAGGTTGTAATTGTGTGATGAAATTCATACAAATTGATATTCAGACTGAAATTCATAAATTAGTAATTGGGTCTTCAGATGAAAGTACCACATGGAATCCCTGACTTGCCTGAGGCCTAGACATGATGGTATTTATCTTATAGTTCCAAGGACCGTGACTACCCGTATATACCGAGGGTATAATTGCATCGCTTTACTGCCATTATATACGAGTAAATCTAAGATCTTGAAATTATAAGCAAAAATGCTATCCAGATGATGAATTCGGATGTGGTTGATATGATTTTAAAAATCTGGTTGAGAACTGATGAGTTGATTTGGATTCTGATTGAAAAATGATGATTCTTGAGTTTTTGTTGAAAAGCATTAAGCTGACCAAAACCATAATAAGGATGAATGGGACGAGTCCTTGTGTGATATGTTCGTAACTGGAATGACAATAATGACTTCAGCAAATCACTATGAGATTAGTAAATTGTGTTGATACATTGCTACAGTTAACACTTGACCTAGTGGATTAAGTTAAGGGATGTCAAATTAAAAATCTGTATAATTGAAAATTCCCATGGAGGACTGTTCAGATGGAAATTTCGGTCTAATGGACCATTATTGTGTTAAAGATATAAATGATATGATATGAAAGAATTGTTATCTAATGATGAGTTCTATATAAGGGATCTTTTTTCCAGCATTCTGTTGGGTTCACCAGACTATAAGGAACCTCAGAATCAATTGGATCTTAAGGGAAATAATTGTCCTCTAGTTTTGTGAGATGAGGACATCTCGCATTTTTTAAGTGGGGTAGGATGTAAGATTCCTCCCTCCAGCTTTTGAGGTGTGCAGGTGTAAGAACCTCCCCTTTTGATCTTATAATTATTCCCCTCTCTGAAATAAAAGAAAGATCCTATTTTGGCCAAGAGAGAGAAAATGTCTAGAGGGAGGTAATTCAAAATTGAGATATTTTTGGATATAAAAATCCTCCTAGTGTCTAAAATGGTTTCCCCTGAAATAGAAATTCAAAAAGAACTTTCCAATGTGCAATTGGAATTAATTGAAAATAGGTAAAAAGGACCTTAGCCTAAGGGTCCAGATGTTCAGAAATTTTTGGATTATGGTCCAATTAAGGTTCCTATGGACCAATAAGATTAATCCAAATGTAGGGAGGAGATAAATTGAAGAATAAAAGAAAAACCCCCCAAAATGAGTAAATGCTCACATAAGATGAAGAGTTGACTGAGTACAAGGTTTATTAGTTAAAAATTAAGAGATATTTAGAGGAAATGATGCATTTTTGACATCTCAGTGTGGGGATCTCCCCTCATGAAGGAGGCGCCTATTTCACATGTGTGGAGGAGTTTTAAACTCATAAATAATGAGATATTTTCATCTCTCCTCTCTCCTGTTTCAACTAGATCCAAAAAGTAAGCTAAACTTACCAAAAAATGGTTAAAAATTGAACAAACTGATCTGGAAAATTCTAGAATCAGTTTGCTTGGCTAGAGGCTCACTTTTTCCTATAAATAGAAGCCTTCCTCTTTGTAAAAGCTTAGTAGTGTTTATGCACTGTTACTCTACTCTCCTACCTAGAGCCAATTACATTGAATTTTCTTGATAATTCAATTGTTTTTGACTTAATCCTCTCCAACGTAATTAGTGGCCACTCTTGATCCAAACAAGAGTAGAACCCTCAATCCCTCAAGCCAAAGAAAAGCTTACAAACTCCATGTAAGCTAAATTCTTCTTACTTTTTAATTTTAAATCTGTGGTTTTCTTGATCTTCTTGTTTTTTATAGTTGATTGATGCTATGCCTTGATGAAAAGGTCATCCCCTTCTCTTCCTTATACAATTCAGCCCTTCTTTGTCCTAGAATGTTTAACAAAAAGATTAATTACACTTTCCTTATTGTTTACTCTCTTCTTGGAAAGTGAAAATTAAGTAGATTCGAGTCCTTAACATCTAATTGGGGTTAAATTCAAATTGAAAATAGAATGTTAAAAATGAGAAATGGTTAGCCATACAAGTGAGGTTATCGTAAAATTTTCTGGAATTTTGTGGAAACGAAAGTTTATTTTTATGTTATCCTAGAAGAGTAATTCCCACCATTTGTGCATTCTAAAAGAAATATTCTAATTTATTCCATGTACATATTCAACTATGAATATGCATGGATACCACTGATATTAATTATTAAAATTGATTTTTATGCATGAAAAGATGCATAAAGGAATTATTTTTATTTCAAAAGTGTTATTCTCATCAAAATTGATTTTTATGCATAGAAAGATGCATAAAGGAATTATTTTTAAAAGTGTTATTCTCATCAAATTTGTTTTTTTATGCATAGAAAGATGCATAAAGGAATTATTTTTATTTCAAAAGTGTGATTCTCATCAAAATTGATTTTTATGCATAGAAAGATGCATAAAGAAATTATTTTTATTTTAAAAGTGTTATTCTCATCAAAATTGATTTTTATGCATAGAAAGATGCATAAGGGAATTATTTTTAATTCAAAAGTATTATTCTCATCAAATTTGGTTTTTATGCATAAAAAGATGTATAAAGGAATTATTTTTATTTCAAAAGTGTTATTCTCATCAAAATTGATTTTTATGCATAGAAAGATGCATAAAGGAATTATTTTTATTTCAAAAGTGGTATTCTCATCAAAATTGATTTTTATGCATAGAAAGATGCATAAAGGAATTATTTTCATTTCAAAAGTGTTATTCTCATCAAAGTTGATTTTTATGCATAAATAGATGCATAAAGAATTTTTATATCAAAATTAGAATTCTCTTAAAATCTATGTTTAAATTCTATGAATAGATGTGATGTGAAGATAGATGTAAATGAATGAATGGATGTAATGTGAATAGAGGTGATGAGATGTGAGGAGAATAGATGTGATGTGAATCAGATAAATGTAAATGAATGGATGATGTGATGTGATGTGAATAGAGGTGATGAGATGTGAGGAGAATAGATGTGATGTGAATCAGATAGATGTTAATGAATGAATGCATGTGATGTGAATAGAGGATGAGATGTGAGGAGAATAGATGTCAATGAATGAATGGATGTGATGTGAATAGAGGTGATGAGATGTGAGGAGAATAGATGTGATGTGAATCAGATAGATGTTAATGAATGAATGGATGTGATGTGAATAGAGGTGATGAGATGTGAGGAGAATAGATGTGATGTGAATCAGAAGGATGTTAATGAATGAATGGATGTGATGTGAATAGAGGTGATGAGATGTGAGGTGAATAGATGTGATGAGATGTGATGTGAATCAGATAGATGTAAATGAATGGATGGATGTGATGTGAATAGAGGTGATGAGATGTGAGGAGAATAGATGTGATAAGATGTGAAGATGTGAATGAATGGATGAATGGATGGATGTGATGTGAATAGAGGTGATGAGAAGTGAGGTGAATAGATGTGATAAGATGTGATGTGAATCAGATAGATGGGAATGAATGGATGGATGGATGTGATGTAAATAGAGGTGATGAGAAGTGAGGTGAATAGATGTGATGAGAAGTGAGGTGAATAGATGTGATGAGATGTGATGTGAATCAGATAGATGGCAATGAATGGATGGATGAATGTGATGCGAATAGAGGTGATGAGAAATGAGGTGAATAGATGTGATGAGATGTGACGTGAATCAGATAAATGTGAATGAATGGATGAGATGTGATGTCATGTGAATCAAGATATAAATGAATGATATGGGATGTGAGTGAATGTATGTGATGATAATGGATGTGAATGTGTATGTGAAGAATGGATGTGAATGTGCATGTGAAGAATGGATGTGGATATATGTGAAAGAATGGATATAGATGTGTATGTGAAAGAATGTGATGTGATGTGACATGAATATATGTGGATGTGGAGTGATAGATATGAATGCATGGATAAATGTGAGTAGTCGTACATGTGAACGATTGGATGGATGCGAATGAATGAGATATGATGTGTGGATAGAAGTGATGTGATATAATGGTGATGAGAATGAATGTGATGGATATGAATGAATGTGATGTGAATCAGGATAGATGTGAATGAATGAGATGTGAGGTAAAATGAATGAGATGTAATGTGATGTGATGAGATGTGGATATGGGTAGATGCTACTGGATGAGATCTGATGAGGATAAATTGAGGAAAGATGTGATGAGATGAAAATGATGTGATTGGATGAGAATAGGAATACTTATGAAATGGTTGTGGAATTTAATAATGTGGATTGATGTGGAAAGATGAGGGCTCATTATAGAAATTGTATTTATGACCTATTTTTAAATGATTATTTTATGTCAAGAATGTTGGGGAAGCATTTTGATCATCTTGAGGTCGTGGTAAAGTTGCAACAGCTGACGGAGAGTCAATGGAGGAGGTCTCGTGTAGCAAGGTCGCGGCCGAGGTCTTGACCAGCCTTGGTTCGATTAAAATGGTGAGCTTCCGGTACGGTGGATGAGGGACCAAGGAAGCGGCCTATGAGTGAAGCACCAGGTCACCTGCGAAGGATCCTAGAGGGTGCTGACCATACGGTGCTCGGGCTCTGGGTCACCGACGATACCCACGCATGCGTCGAGGAAGATTTTGGAACAAGGAGTAAGAGTTATTTTCTGAATTCGGGCATGGATCTGGTTGATTGACCTTGCTGGTTCTTAATGGATGAGTCCATGGCCCTTTTATATGGATCCGTTAGTTGATCTTGTTGATCTTCAATGGAGATTCCATTTTAATATGTGAATATATTGCCGAGTACTATGAGCTAGGAACCATCGAAAAGGCCCCCGAGTGGACAGGTGGTAAGAGTTCTGGTTTTGCCAATGATGCCATAGGTACACCGATGAAGGAATGATTGGAAATTAGGATTCAATCAGAGATTTTGAGGATTATGATCAGTTACACTATGACTTTATTAAATGATTGTTTTAAAGATAGTTGAATCTGTGAAAAAGGCAATTTCATATTGGGTGTGTAAGTGGTGTGACTAGTTTTAAGTTTGCATGAATATCCAGCTAGGGGACCTGGGAACTCTTTTCTCTGGTACCCGAGACAAAACCTAACCAAATTCCCAATTGGATCCCATCACTATATAGTGATTGGGCGGTTGGCTAACCCACGCGTGTGGATGCAGTTAGGCTGGATTGATGGATCCCTAAAATTGAGACTCAATTCAGTTATGGTACGATAGACTCAATTCAGTTATGGTACGATAGATGAAGTAAATCTTGGATAAAAATTGTTCTATGGAAAAGAATCAATAGCTGTGCCTCTCAATGAGGAAAAAAGCGTCGGTCTCTACGATCCAAGTGCAAGTCTTTTCCTTGATCTGACTATGATACTTTTGGGTTTGGTCAGATTAGTTCAATTAGTTAAGGCTTTTGAGTACGTTAGAGAAAAATTTATCTTGGAGAAATCGCCCGTGCTTTCTGGGCAAGGGAAGTTTTTACGGGTTCGATTTTGGAAGAATGGAGGGATTAGTCTCTTGTCCGGATATCCGTGGTGGGCGAGGCCCCAAGTGAGGGACCCTGCCCCACGCAAGAAGTGCTACTTTCGTTGGTAGCACCCTTGAATTCATTGTGCGGTGGGGACAGGGATCTTTCAGCTGGTATTAGAGCAAATTAGCTAATGTGGATCAACCAAGAAGCCAAAAATGTCAAAAATTTATGAAGTAGCAGTAAAAGGTTGTAATTGTGTGATGAAATTCATGCAAATTGATATTCAGACTAAAATTCATAAGTTAGTAATTGGGTCTTTAGATGGAAGTACCGCAAGTTCATGACTTGCTTGAGGCCTAGACATGATGGTATTTACCCTATAGTTCCAAGGACCGTGACTACCCGTATATACCGAGGGTATAACTGCATCGCTTTATACTGACAATATATACGAGTAAATCTAAGATCTTGAAATTATAAGCAAAAATGCTATCCAGATGATGAATTCGAATGTGGTTGATATGATTTTAAAATTCTGGTTGAGAACTAATGAGTTGATTTGGATTTTGATTGAAAAATGACGATTCTTGAGTTTTGGTTGAAAAGCATTAAACTGAGCAAAACCACAATGAGGATGAATGGGACAAGTCCTTGTTGTGATGATGTTCGTGAACTAGAAGGGTGATAATGACTTTTGCAAATCACTATGAGATTAGTGGATTGTGCTGACAGATTGCTACTGTTAACACTTGACCCAGTGGATCAAGTTAAGGGATGTCAAATTAAAAATCTGTATAATTGAAATTCCCATGGAGGACTGTTCAGATGGAAATTTCGGTCTAATGGACCATTATTGTGTTAAAGATATGAATAATATGATCTGAAAGAATTGTTATCTAATGATGAGTTCTATATAAGGGATCTTTTTCCTAGCATTCTGTTAGGTTCACCAGACTATAAGGAACCCGAGAATCAGTTGGATCTTAAGGGAAAGAGTTGTCCTCTAGTTGTGAGATGAGGACATCTCGCGTTTTTTAAGTGGGGTAGGATGTAAGATTCCTCCATCCAGCTTTGAGGTGTGCAGGTGTACGAACCTCCCCTTTTGATCTTATAATTATTCCCCTCTTTGAAATAAAAGAAAGATCCTGTTTTGGCCTAGAGAGAGAAAATGTCTAGAGGGAGGTAATTCAAAATTGAGATATTTTTGGATATAAAAATCCTCCTAGTGTCTAAAATGGTTTCCCTTGAAATATAAATTCAAAAAGAACTTTCCAATGCACAATTGGAATTAATTGAAAATAGGTTAAAAAGGACCTAGTAGCCTAAGGGTCCAGATTTTCAGAAATTTTTGGATTATGGTCCAATTAAGGTTCCTATGGACCAATAAGATTAATCCAAATGTAGGGAGGAGATAAATTGAAGAATAAAAGAAAAACCCCCAAAAATGAGTAAATGCTCACATAAGATGAAGAGTTGACTGAGTACAAGGTTTATTAGTTAGAGATATTTAGAGGAAATGATGCATTTTTGACACCTCAATGTGGGGATCTCCCCTTATGAAGGAGACACCTATTTCACATGTGTGGAGGAGTTTTAAACTCATAAATAATGAGATATTTTCATCTCTCCTCTCTCCTCTTTCAACAGGAGAGATATTTTCATCTCTCCTGTTTCAACTAGATCCAAAAAGTAAGCTAAACTGAACCAAAAAAGGTCAAAAATTGAACAAAATGATCTGGAAAATTCTAGAATCAATTTGCTTGGTTAGAGGCTCACTTTTTCCTATAAATAGAAGCCTTCCCCTTTGTAAAAGCTTAATAGTGTTTATGCACTGTTACTCTACTCCTACCTAGAGCCAATTACATTGAATTTTCTTGATAATTCAATTGTTTTTGACTTAATCCTCTCCAAAGCAATTAGTTGCCACTCTTAATCCAAATAAGAGTAGAACCCTCAATCCCTCAAGCCAAAGGAAAGCTTACAAACTCCATGTAAGCTAAATTCTTCTTACTTTTTAATTTTAAATCTATGATTTTCTTGATCTTCTTGTTTTTTATAGTTGATTAAAGTAAATTCTGATGCTATGCCTTGATGAAAAGGTCATCCCCTTCTCTTCCTTACAATTCAGCTTTTCTTTATCCTAGAATGTTTAACAAAAAGATTAATTACACTTTTCTTATTGTTTACTCTCTTGAAAAGTGAAAATTGAGTAGATTAGAGTCCTTTACATCTAATTGGGGTTAATTTTAAATTGAAAATAGAATGTTAAAAATGAGAAATGGTCAGCCATACAAAGGAGGTTATGGTAACATTTTCTAGAATTTTGTGGAAACGAAAGTTTATTTTTATGTTGTTCCAAAAGAGTAATTCCCACCATTTGTGCATTCTAAAAGAAATATTCTAATTTATTCCATGTACATATTCAACTATGAATATGCATGAATATCACTGATATTAATTATTAAAATTGATTTTTATGCATAGAAAGATGCATAAAGGAATTAATTTTATTTCAAAAGTGTTATTCTCATCAAAATTTGTTTTTATGCATAGAAAGATGCACAAAGAAATTATTTTTATTTCAAAAGTGTTATTCTCATCAAATTTGATTTTTTATGCATAGAAAGATGCATAAAGGAATTATTTTTATTTCAAAAGTGTTATTCTCATCAAAATTGATTTTTATGCATAGAAAAATGCATAAAGGAATGATTTTTTATTTCATAAGTGTTATTCTCATCAAAATTGATTTTTATGCATAGAAAGATGAATAAAGGAATTTTATTTATTTCAAAATTGTTATTCTTATCAAATTTGGTTTTTATGCATAGAAAGATGCATAAAGGAATTATTTTTATTTCAAAAGTGTTATTCTCATCAAAATTATTTTTTATGCATAGAAAGATGCATAAAGGAATTATTTTTATTTCAAAAGTGTTATTCTCATCAAAGTTGATTTTTATGCATAAATAGATGCATAAAGAATTTTTATATCAAAATTACAATTCTCTTAAAATCTTTGTTTAAATTCTATGAATAGATGTGATGTGAATCAGATAGATGTAAATGAATGGATGGATGTGATGTGAATAGAGGTGATGAGATGTGAGGAGAATAGATGTGATGAGATGTGATGTGAAGAATCAGATAGATGTAAATGAATGGATGGATGTGATGTGATGAGATGTGATGTGAAGAATCACATAGATGTAAATGAATGGATGGATGTGATGTGAAAAGAGGTGATGAGATGTGAGGAGAATAGATGTGATGAGATGTGATGTGAATCAAATAGATATGAATGAATGGATGGATGTTATGTGAATAGAGGTGATGAGATGTGAGGTGAATAGTTGTGATGAGATGTGATGTGAAAATAGATGTGATGAGATGTGATGTGAGTCAGATAGATGTGAATGAATGGATGGATGGATGTGATGTGAATAGAGGTGATGAGATGTGAGGTGAATGGATGGATGGATGTGATGTGAATAGAGGTGATGAGATGTGAGGTGAATAGAGGTGATGTGATGTGAGGTGAATAGATGTGATGAGATGTGATGTGAATCAGATAGATGGGAATGAATGGATGGATAAATGTGATGTGAATAGAGGTGATGAGAAGTGAGGTGAATAGATGTGATGAGATGTGATGTGAATCAGATAGATGGGAATGAATGGATGGATGGATGTGATGTGAATAGAGGTGATGAGAAGTGAGGTGAATAGATGTGATGAGATGTGACTTGAATCAGATAAATGTGAATGAATAGATGAGATGTGATGTCATGTGAATCAAGATGTAAATGAATGATATGGGATGTGAGTGAATGTATGTGATGATAATGGATGTGAATGTGTATGTGAAGAATGGATGTGAATGTGTATGTGAAGAATGGATGTGAATGAGTATGGATGTGGATGTATGTGAAAGAATGGATATAGATGTGTATGTGAAAGAATGTGATGTGATGTGACATGAATATATGTGGATGTGGAGTGATAGATATGAATGTATGGATAGATGTGAGTAGTCGTACATGTGAACGATTGGATGGATGTGAGATATGATGTGGATAGAAGTGATATGATATAATGGTGATGAGAATGAATGTGATGGATATGAATGAATGTGATGTGATGGGATGTGAATCGGGATAGATCTGAATGAATGAGATGTGAGGTAAAATGAATGAGATATGATGTGATGTGATGAGATGTGGATATGGGTAGATGCGAGTGGATGAGATCTGATGAGGATAAATTGAGGAAATATGTGATGAGATGTGGATATGGGTAGATGCGAGTGGATGAGATCTGATGAGGATAAATTGAGGAAAGATGTGATGAGATGTGGATATGGGTAAATGCGAGCGGATGAGATCTGATGAGGATAAATTGAGGAAAGATGTGATGAGATGAAAATGATGTGATTGGATGAGAATAGGAATACTTATGAAATGGTTGTGGAATTAAATAATGTGGATTGATGTGGAACAATGTGGAAAGACGAGGGTTCGTTATATAAACTGTTTTTATGTGGAATACTTATGAAATGGTTGTGGAATTAAATAATGTGGATTGATGTGGAACAATGTGGAAAGACGAGGGTTCGTTATATAAACTGTTTTTATGACCTGTTTTTAAATGCCTGTTTTATGTCAAGACTGCTGGGGAAGCATTTTGACCGTCTTGTGAATGAGGTCGTGGAGACCTAATCTGATAAAGTTGCAACAGCTGATGGAGAGTCAATGGAGGACGTCTCGTGTAGCAAGGTCGCCAAGGTCTTGACCAGCCTCGATTTGATTAAAATGGTGAGCTTCCGGTACAGTGGATGAGGGACCAAGGAAGCGGCCTATGAGTGAAGCGCTAGGTCACCTGTGAAGGATCCTAGAGGGTTCTGACCAAACGGTGCTCGGGCTCTGGGTCACGTGACGATATCCACGCGTGCATCGAGGAAGATATTGGAACAAAGAGTAAGAGTTGTTTTCTGAATTCGGGCATGGATCTGGTTGATTGACCTTGCTGGTCCTCAACGGATGAGTCCATGGCTCTTTTATATGGATCCGTTGGTTGATCTTGCTGATCTTCAACGGAGATTCCATTTTGATATGTGAATATATTGCCGAGTACTATGAGTTAGGAACCATTGAAAAGACCCCTGAGTGGATAGGTGGTGAGCGTTCTGGTTGCCAATGATGCCATAGGTACACCGATGAAGGAATGATTGGAAATTAGGATTCAACCAAAGATTTTGAGGATTATGATCAATGACACTATGATTTCATTAAATGATTGTTTTAAAGACAACTGAATATGTGAAAAAAGCAATCTCATATTGGGTGTGTAAGTGGTGTGACTAGATTTAAGTTTGCATGAATATCTGGCCTAGGGGACCTGGGAACTCTTTTCTCTGGTACCCGGTGTTGAGAGGTAGCGATTGTGGTTGTGCAATGCTACATTGTTGGGTGATGGGTGAGTTGTGGAACACCTCAATTAAGAGAGATATAATCGTGGTGTTTTGTGTATGTGGGAAAGCACCCTAAAGGTGCAAGATATTGTGGCAAGATAAGAATGCCACATGTAATATTGAATGGTGTGTGAGTGTTGACCAAAAGAAGTGAAAAAGGGAGTGCCACATGGATGCTGACATGTAAAGTGGGATAAGGCTAGAGAGCCTATATCATTGTATGGTTCATTTGAGATATGCAATAGAATTGAGTGTTGAGTGTGCAATCTCTCTCTCTCTTATGGAGTTCTTAGTGTGGTATAACCCAGCTTGATCTTATGCTTTATCTTGTGTCTTTTACCATGATCAATCCCATTTTAGGAAACCTAACCAAGTTCCCAATTGGATCCCATCACTATAGTGGTTGGGTGGTTGGCTAACCTACGGGACTGATGGATCCCTAAAATTGAGATTCAATTTAGTTATGGTACGATAGATGAAGTAAATCTCGGATAAAAATTGTTCTATGGAAAAGAATCAACGGCTGTGCCTCTCAATGAGGAAAAAAGCGTTGGTCTCTATGATCCAAGTGCAAGTCTTTTCCTTAATCTACTTACCAAAATTAGCATAAAATGCATAAATTTATTCTCTATAAATTTTTCCATAGCTTTCCCACATTTTCTATGAAATGATAATACCCAAAATTTCACTTTTAATATAAACATTAGTTTATGCAAATCCTTCATTTTCTAATGATAAACTTTTGCCATAGCTTCCCCACATTTACTATGAAATGAGAATACTTAAAAGTTTACTTTTAGTATAAAACATAAAAATTAGTTGTTTATACATAAACCTAAGTTTAAACATAAACATTAATTCATCATAAATCAAGAAAAGCATGGTTTTAAGAGAAAAACCACAAAATAAAATGCTTCCGAAGCATGAGGGAGGTTGGGAAGAAGATTAACAACAAAAAGAGAGCATAAACTTAATTGTTTAGGCTTACCCTTGGTTTGCTTGATTCTTTACCTTGCTAGAATTGTGGAGCCCTCAAGGAAGAGGCTTAGCCACCAAGGGGAGAGGGTAATCTTCAAGAGAAGAAGAGGTTTAGTGAAGCCCCAAAGCTTCACAATGGAGGGCCAATGAAGAGGGATAATAGAAATACACTAAACTGAAAATTACACTAGCATAGAGTTACTCCAATATGAAAATACAAAGGATTGGGGTTTTATTTATAGGTGAGGGAGGCCACCAACCAAGTCCAACTAGAATCTAGAGGCTTCCAGCTTCAGTTTGATCCAATTTGGACAAGTTTTGCCCACTTTTTGATCTAGTTTGAAGGAGGTGAGAGGAAAGATGAAATATCTAGCCACTTTATGATATTTTTGAATTAAAAAATACCTCCTTGATGTGATTTCTAGGTGCCTCCTTCATGAGCCCCCTCCCCCCTTCGTGAGGTGTCAAAATTCCATTTTTATACTAATAAATCACATTTTTTTTTACTAATAAACCCAAGTACTAGTCAACTCTTTATCATATGTGAGAATTTACTCATTTTTGGGGGATTTTCTTTTATTCTTTGCCTTTTTCTTATTCCAACACTTGGATTGACCTTACTGGCCCTTTTTGAACACTATTTGGACCTTAATCCAAATTTTTTGAAATTATATACCCCTAGGCAAAAATATCTAGTACACATAATCATTTAATTTCTAATGCACATTGGAAAACTCTTTTTGAAATTATGTTTTAGAGGATCTTTTCCTATTGACTAGGAGAAAATACTTATCCAAAAATATTTCAAAACTGTATTATCTCTCTCTAGAATATTTTCTCTCTCTAGACCAAAAACAAGGGAAAACAAGGTTTTCTTGCATTCTAAAATAGGGGATGATTGCAGAGATGAAGGGGAGGTTCTTACACCTTTAAATCTCAAAATATGGAGGGAGGAATCTTACAGGTAAGCATTTCATCAATGAGAAAATTATTACCAAATGGCCAAACCGAGAGCCTTACAAAAAGCGGATGTTATGGTGGTGACTGCTAAGTTTCTTAATGAGAACATTATAACCTACTTTGGATGTCCATTTGAGCTAGTGAGTGATCAAGATAAGCATTTCATCAATGATGTTGTCAAAAATCTAACTAGCACATTCATGATCACACACTATAAGTCAATGCCATATTATCCATAGGCAAATGGCCAAGAAGAGAGCACCAACAAGGTCCTTATTTTGATATTGACAAATATTATTGAGGCTCAATGTAGTGACTGGGAGTCTAAGCTCACAGCAGATTTATGGGGGACTATCGCACATCATATAGATTTACTATTAGTTGCACACCATTTAAGATAGTGTATGGACTTCGATGTAGTAAAATGCCTTAGGAGTTCATGATTCCAAGCTTAAGAGTGTCTATAATCGAGAATCTTGAGGGTAATGAATTAACTGAATGATTGTTTGTTCTAGAATAACTTGACGAGAAGAAAGATAAATTGCTATGCAAAACATGCTAATTGAGAAAGACTACCATAAGAGGTGGTTTGACCAGAAAATTAAAGAGAAGGAGATAAGGAAGGAGATCTTTTACTTATGTATGGGGTCTGTAGTGAGAGGAAAAAGCTCAAGTACACTGGAAAAGGGCCATTTAGGCTTTCAAAAGTTATGCCACAAGGTACTATATGTGTGTTGAGACCCTTGATGGAATTGAAACCATGGGTTTCCTTAATGGTAGTAAATTCAAAAAATACTATGGCCCCCTTGCAAAAACCTTACATGCTTCCCATGATAAACAAGTCACCAAGGAACGTGCTAAATTAAAGAAAATCTAAGACCAAGAGGACTAGCTGTATATTAGAGAACTTGTAGATGATGAAGGAAGAGTACATTCCACCACTTAGGAAACCTATTGAGTTGCCTAGCCCCTATGGTAAAGTTTTTTTCAATGCCATGCTTGACATGGGTGCTAGTCACAATGTACTCTCCTTTTCTACATGGAATCAATTGGGTAAACCTCAACTTGAAATGTTTAACATGAGAGTAGATGGCATAGGTAACAAGAGTACCAAAGTGCTTGGATTACTTAAAATTGTCATCTATGGAAATAAGGGGCATTTGGTTGGTAGCTTTTTGATCATGCCTACAGGAACATTAAAGGAACATGTTGTTCTTAGACAAGCATGGATGATAGCAGCTTAATGGGGTATTGACTGGGCCACAAAGAGTGTTTTAATTCCAAAAGCCTTTAAAAACCACAAGGTGGAAGCTTCAACCTCGAGACACTCTAATACTTCATCCTCCACATCAACATCCACTCTCCAACATCATACTACTTCATCTGCAATCCTTACTTCCATGTCTACCATGACAAGGAACCCACCACCACAAAAAAGGCTACAACCTATCTTTAAGTGGGTCCCTAAAGCCTCTCCACTAGTTCTCAATCGCCAACCCACTATAAAAAAACCATAAAAATCAATCCAAACCACATCTTTAAGTGGGTCCCTAAAGCCTCTCCACTAGTTCTCAATCGCCAACCCACTATAAAAAAACCATAAAAATCAATCCAAACCACATGTTACCTCTCGACGGATTCCAATTCATCACCTTATACACCCACTTACAACCAATAGCTTTCTTGCCTTGAAGCAATGGCACAAAATCCCAAGTCTCATTTTCATACAATGCATCCATCTCCTCATCCATAGCTTTCTCGCAACACACATTTCCAATAGCCTCATCAAAACATGTGGGTTCTACAACATGCACAACTTTTGCCATATAAGCATAATGATGTGCCACATAACCATCATAAGTCAACCTCTACATAGACTTTTTAACTCTTCCAGATCTTCCTAAATTTTCATTTATGGCTTCCACAGGCTTCTTCACACCAGGTGTCCTCATGCTAAAATCCCAAGTTCCTCATCAAGGCTCATCTCTTAGCCACTTGACTCTCCACCATCAACAAGAGAATGCCCTACAAAAATATCAGGCATACCAAGGGGCTCAACTACTTTCTCTTTGCCTTTATGTGATGTACCAACTACATTTTCAGGACTGGAATTATGACACAGGCTACCACTCCATGGTCTATCAACAAAACCGCTGGATGAGGACTCTCCAAGTCCACTCAATTACTGTGATTGCTGACTTGCATTCTGTGCAACCACATTTCCACTTACATCAACCCCAATAACATCTTTTTCAGCAGCATACCAGCTACTCATCTCATTAAATACAACATCCCTACTTACCCTTAATTCACGTGTAGCAAGATTATAGCATCTATATCCCTTTTTCTCAATAAAAAAGGGAATACCCAATAGACGCATCATGTATGGTTGTAGTAGGAGTCCTATTCATGATATAAATTGTTGTAGACATAGCCTCAATCTAATAGCTATGCGATATATTCTTCTCTACCATCAATGCTCGTACTATCTTTGCAATGTGCCTATTTTTCTGCTCAGCAACTCCATTTTGTTGCGGAGTGTATCTATGTAAATTGTCTCTCAATGCCATTCTTTCGCAAGAATTCAGAGAACTTATTGAAGAAGTATTCTCCCCCTCCATCTGACTGAAAGATCCCTATCCCCACCGCACAACAAATTCTAGGGTGCTAGCAGCAGAAGTAGCACTTCTTGCACGGGGCAGGGTCCCTCACTCAGGGCCTCGCCCAGGTATATCCAGACAAGAGACTAATCCCTCGGTTCTTCCAAAATCGAACCCGAAAAAACTTCCCTCACCCAGAAAACATAGGCGATTCCTCCAGGATATTTTTACTCTAACGTAGTCAAAATCCTTAACTAATTAAATTGATCTGACCGAACCCGTAAGTCACAGTCAGATCAAGGAAAAGATTGCACTTGGATCATAGAGACCAACGAGTGGATCATAGATTGCACTTGGATCATAGAGACCAACACTTTTTTCCTCATTGAGAGGCACAGCCTTTGATTCTTTTCCATAGAACAATTTTTATTTGGGATTTACTTCATCTATCGTACCATAACAGAATTGAGTCTCATTTTAGGGATCCATCAATCCAGCCTACCCCATCCAGTCCCGTGGGTTAGCCAACCGCCCAACTTAGTGATGGGATCCACATTAGGAAGTGAATGGGGTCTTCTTGGGCCCTTTAATTTGCCCAAGCCTAATCAAGGTGATTAAGGAATAGCCAAATGGGGGGCTGCCATGTGGACTGAAATGTTGGGTTTGTAAGAGAGGTGTAAGAGTGGTCAAAGGGTGCACTTTTCCTCCCAAAAAGGGAGGGAGGCAATTTTACAAATTTCGGACCTCCATAACTTCTACATACAAGCTCCGATTTGAGCGAAGATTATAGATCCGTGATCTACGCATCAAGAGCTTTCCATAGATATGTTACATGATATGGTTTTGTTTGCTAGATTTTAAATTCCATTTTTTTTCAAAATTCAAATTCGAATAAAGTAGCTGTTTTGAAGCTTTTAATTAGAAAAAGTTTCTTCTTAAGAGAAAAGGTTTGACTCCTTAAACTGCCAAATAAAAGGGCCCAAGAAGCCTTCCATTGAGGTCCTAATGATCAGCCCAGCCTACCCCATCTAGTCCCGTGGGTTAGCCAACCTCCATTTGACTGAAAGATCTCTGTCCCCACAGCACAACGAATTCTAGGGTGCTAGCAGCGGAAGTAGCACTTCTTGCGCGGGGCAGGGTCCCTCACTCAGGGCCTCACCCACGTATATCCAAACAAGAGACTAATCCCTCGGTTCTTCCAAAGCCGAACCCGGAAAAACTTCCCTCACCTAGAAAACACAGGCGATTCCTCCAGGATATTTTTACTCTAACGTAGTCAAAATCCTTAATTAATTGAATTGATTTGACCGAACCCGTAAGTCCCATAGTAAGATCAAGGATAAAGATTGCACGTGGATCATAGAGACCAATGTTTTTTTCCTCATTGAGAGGCACAGCCGTTGATTCTTTTCCATAGAACAATTTTTATTTGGGATTTACTTCATCTATCGTACCATAACAGAATTGAGTCTCATTTAGGGATCCATCAGTCCAGCCTACCCCATCCAGTCCCGTGGGTTAGGTTATGTCCCAGGCCCCCTAGCCGGATACTCATGCAAACTTAGAACTAGTCACACCACTTACACACCCAATATGAAATTGCCTTTTTCACAAATTCAGCTGTCTTTAAAACAATCTTTTAATCAAACTATAGTATCACTGATCATAAACCTCCAAAATATCCGGTTGAATCCTAATTTCCAATTTTTCCTTCATCGGTATACCTATGGGATCAGACCGCTCACCACCTGTCCACTCAGGGGCCTTTTCGATAGTTCCTAGCTCATAGTAATCGGCAATATTTTCACTTATAAAAATCAAAATGGAATCTTTGTTGAAGATCAGCAAGATCAACCAACAGATCCATATAAAAGAGCCATGGACTCATCCATTGAGGACCAGCAAGGTCAATCAACCAGATCCATGCCCAAATTCAGAAAACAACTCTTACTCCTTGTTCCAATATCTTCCCCAACGCACGTGTGGGTATCTTCGGTGACCCAGAGCCCGAGCACCGTATGGTCAGCACCCTCTAGGATCCTTCACAGGTCAGCTAGTGCTTCACTCATAGGCCGCTTCCTTGGTCCCTCATCCACCGTATCGGAAGCTCACCATTTAAATTGAACCGAGGCTGGCCAAGACCTCGACCGACCTTGCTACGCAAGACGTCATCCATTGACTCTCCATCAGCTGTTTGCAACTTTACCAGATTAGGTCTCCACGATCTCATTCACAAGACAGTCAAAATGCTTCCCCAGCATTCTTGACATAAATACAGTTTCTATAACAAACTCTCGTCTTTCCATATTGTTCCACATCAATTCTCATTTATTTCATATGTATTCCCATTCTCATCAAATCATTTTTCATCTCATCACATCTTTTCTCATTTATCCTCATCATATCTCATCCACTCACATCTACCCATCTCCACATCTCATCACATCACATTCATTCACATCTCATCCAATCATAACTACCCCGATCCACATCACATCACATCACATCCATTTCACCTCACATCTATCCCGATTCAGATCACATCCATTTCACTTCACATCTCATCCATTCACATTCCATATCATTCATTCACATCTCGATTCACATGACATCACATCTCATTTATTCACATCCTGATTCACATCACATTCATTCATATCCCATCACATTCATTCTCATCTCACCATCCCATCACATACATTCTATCCACATAACATCACATCACATCTATCCACATCATATCTCATTCATACACATCTCATCTCATTTATCCACATCCATCCAATCGTTCACATGTACGACTACCCACATCATATCTCATTCATCCACATCTATCCAATTGTTCACATGTACGACTACCCACATCATATCTCATTCATACACATCTCATCTCATTCATCCACATCCATCCAATCATTCACATGTACGACTACCCACATCTATCCATACATTCATATCTATCACTTCATATCTACCCACATCTATTGTTCACATGTACAACTACCCACATCATATCTCATTCATACACATCTCATCTCATGCATCCACATCCATCCAATCGTTCACATGTGCGACTACCCACATCTATCCATACATTCATATCTATAACTTCAAATCCACATATATTCATGTCATATCACATCTCTGTACATCACATCACATTCTTTCACATACACATCCACATCACATTCTTTCACATACACATCCACATCCATTCTTTCACTTACATATCCACATCCATTCTTTCACATACATCCACATCCATTCTTTCACATACATATCCAAATCCATTCTTTCACATACATCCACATCCATTCTTCACATACATATCCACATCCATTCTTTCACATACACATCCACATCCATTCTTTCACATACATCCATATCTATTCTTTCACATACATCCACATCCATTCTTCACATACATATCCACATCCATTCTTTCACATACACATCCGCATCCACATCCATTCTTTCACATACACCTCCACATCCATTCTTTCACATACATCCACATCCATTCTTCACATACATATCCACATCCATTCTTCACATACACATTCACATCCATTTTCATCACATATCATCCACTCACGTCCCATATCATTCATTTACATCCTGATTCACATGACATCACATCTCATCCATTCATTTACATCTATCTGATTCACATCACATCTCATCACATCTGTTCACCTCACATCTCATCACCTCTATTCACATCACATCCATCCATCCATTCATTCATTCACATCACATCCATCCATCCATTCATTCACATCTATCTCATTCACATCACATCTCATCACATCTATTCGTAGAATTAAAACATAAAATTTAAGAGAATTCTAATTTTGATATAAAAATTCTTGATGCATCTATTTATGCATCTATTTATGCATAAAAATCAATTTTAATGGGAATAACACTTTTGAAATAAAAATAATTCCTTTATGCATCTTTCTATGCATAAAAATCAATTTTAATAAGAATAACACTTTTGAAATAAAAATAATTCCTTTATGTATCTTTCTATGCATAAAGATCCACTTTAATGAGAATAACACTTTGGAAATAAAAATAATTCCTTTATGCATCTATCTATGCATAAAAATCAGTTTTAATGAGAATAGCACTTTTAAAATTAAAATAATTCCTTTATGCATCTTTTTATGCATAAAAATTAATTTTATTGAGAATAACACTTTTGAAATAAAAATAATTCCTTTATGCATCTTTCTATGCATAAAAATCAATTTTAATGAGAATAATAACACTTTTGGAATAAAAATAATTCCTTTTTGCATCCATCTATGCATAAAAATGAATTTTAATGAGAATAACACTTTTGAGATAAAAATAATTCCTCTATGCATCTATCTTTAATGATTCTTTATGCATCTATCTATGCATTAAATCAATTTTAATGAGAATAACACTTTTAAAATAAAAATAATTACTTTATGCATTTTTTTATGCATAAAAATCAAATTTAATGAGAATAACACTTTTAAATAAAAATAATTCCTTTATGCATCTTTCTATGCATAAAAATCAATTTTAATGAGAATAACACTTTTGAAATAAAAATAATTCCTTTATGCATCTTTCTATGCATAAAAATTAATTTTAATGAGAATAACAATTTGGTCAATTTTTGACCATTTTTGGGCCAGTTTAGCTTACTTTTTGGATCTAGTTGAAATAGGAGAGAGGAGAGATGAAAATATCTCATTATTTTTTAGTTTAAAACTCCTCCACACATGTGAAATAGACGCCTCCTTCATGAGGGGAGATCTCCACACTGAGGTGTCAAAAATGCATCATTTCCTCTAAATATCTTTTAATTTTTAACTAATAAACCTTGTTCTCAGTCAACTCTTCATCTTATGCGAGCATTTACTCATTTTTGGGGGTTTTTCTTTTATTCTTCAATTTATCTCCTCTCTACATTTGGATTAATCTTATTGGTCCATAGGAACCTTAATTGGACCATAATCCAAAATTTTTTGAAAATCTGGACCCTTAGGCTAGGGTCCTTTATACCTATTTTTAATTAATTCCAATTGCACATTGGAAAGTCCTTTTTGAATTTCTATTTGAGGGGAAATCATTTTAGACAGTAGGAGGATTTTTATATCAAAAAATATCTCAAATTTGAATTACTGTGACACAAAGTTGGGGTTTTGACTTCGGTCACTTCTTAGAATCAAATCACACTTGTATGAAACCTCACACCCTCCTCACCTCCCTTTCTCTCCCTAGGTTAAGATAAAGATATACACATCAAATGTGAGATCATAATTTATGGAAGGAAAGATAAAAGGCTCTGGAGAAACAAGAATTTCTGCCAGTCTTGCAGCTCCAAACAAGAGGGCGATTCTTTGTTGGAAGAAAATCTTCCGACTCAAGATTATGTGAACGGAAACATACGGGGAATATTGGTAAGGTCCATCCATTCGAATTGGACGATTTGGTCGGAACATATTAAAGCAAATGAATATAGCAATCACTTACAAGAGGATAAGACACATGGGATTGGCCTTTTGATAAGAGATTAAGAGGAATTAATCATTATTAAGAAGAAAGAATGGCCAAAAGTCTATAAAAATAGAGATACACAGAGAATTGCAGTTTTAAATCCATATAGACTGTGCAAAAGAGGATTACATATATGCGTAGAGCTTGAAGAGAGCTTCGCGTCTATATAAAAACTTTCAAAAACCGGCAACCGAGCGAAAAGTTATGAGCATTTTATTACAAGAATATAAAACTGCCAAAATTCGCCTAAAAGTTGGCAACTTTGGGAGAAATTATGATCATCAATGAAGTAAGGGATTAAGAAATTAGTTACATAAGTGGAAAGAGCATATAAAGAGCTTCCTAGCCATATAATCAATTTTAGAAACCAATACCCAAGTGATGAGTAATTACCGGTTGAAATTTGGATATTGGACCACAAAAACTGCACTTCTCTCTCTTTGCATGAAACCTCAATTTTCACATAGCCTCTTGCCTTTCATCTCCTTCATGATTCAAGCTAGAGAGTAAGGGTTAACATTGCTCAGCGGACAATCGTAAAGATTTACCTATGGTCCCCAAAGTCTTTCCGCATGCTTATTACCGCTAAAACCATTGGTACCTCCAAAGGAGGGACATCTTTGCTGAGTTGAGGCGAATAATACCCTGTGTTAAGGATCCTTCGAGTTGTGCTGGCTGAGGCAAAATGACCTGAACATTCATGACATAATTTCATAATCCTTTTAGATTCTTCCAAGATCGCTACCCTCCTAAGGATCTTATCCTTACCTTGCTTGTAAAGAACATCCCCTAGAATTGTGTAAGGATGAGCTTTCTTGGTAAGCCTTTGCTTCTGTTGATTCAATCCCAGGAGGGAAGTATCCTGTATCTAAATAGTGTTGAACATCTTGGAGCTCAGGCCAACCTGTATCCATTAATGCAAGAGTAGCTACTTTGAAAGAAGCCAAGGTTTTAGTAGCCAATTCATCAGCCTTTTGATTATCCTTCCTGTTAACGTGCACAAATTTACAAAACTCAAAAGCTTCTTTCAACTCCATTGCCCTTTTACACAATTCTTGGAGATTAGGACTCCTTGCCTTATATTCTCCTTTCATTTGTCGGCGGATGACTAATTGCGAATCCCCTTTAACCTCTACCTCTTTGATTTCATCTTTTATGCAATCTTCTAATCCCCAAATTAATGCATTGTACTCAGCCACATTATTTGATATAGCCTTTGGAAATTCCCTACCCTTGGCCCATACCTCTTTTCCTTTTGGATCAAATAAAACTATCCCCCCAGCCCCACATTGCCTGGAAGGGCTAAAGGCTCCATCAAAATGCATAGTGAAAGCAATTGGTGGTGTCTCCAAATCTTCATATACTTCTTCCTTTGCTCTTGTTCCTTCTTCCTCTTCCTTCCTTGTAAGCAGATCTGCAAGAGAGGCCCTAGTGGTGTTTTCTGTAATAAAAGTGAAAGAGAATTCTTGAAGCTCACAAATCCACTTTGCAAACTTCCCTCCTGCAGGATTGGGTTTGCGGACCAAGAATTGTAGATGTGAGGAAGAAAAAAGGGCGAGGTAACAAGTATGACCTGAACTTCTTTACTCTGCAAAAACAAGAGACAAACCACCTTTTTCCATTTCACCATACCTCTCCTCGGCATCAACAGCTTGCATAATACACTGGTTGCATACGCCCTTGCTATCCCTTTTGCAAGAGTATAGCACCCACTGAATGTAATGAGACACGGGTTCACATAAAAGTCCTCCCCCCCACCTAGGAGGCTGTACAATTGGACTTTGACTCATGCATTCCTTGAGCAAACAAAAAGATTGAATTTGATCAGGCCTCCATTGGAAAGAAACATTCTTCTTTGTCAACAGATTTATAGGATACATCTTCTTAGAGAACATGTCAACAAAGCATTGGTAATACTTTGTTTTACCCAAAATTCTCCTTACCTCCCTTACATTGGTAGGTGGTGGGAGGGCCACAATTTCCTACACCTTCTTAGGATCCACCTCTATGCCTTCTTCTGTGATAATATGTCCCAAGAGAACCACCTTCCTTCGTGCCAAGCGGCATTTTCCAGGATTAAGACACCCTTTTGCATCATCAATACTTTGCAAGGCCAACCTCAACTTTTCCAAGTGACCCATGCAGCTTGAATAAATGCAAAAATCATCCAGAAAGACCCTTATAAACTTTCCCAAGTAAGGTGCAAATACCTGACTCATGAAGCGTTGAAAAGTTGCTGGTGCATTGGTCAAGCCAAATGGCATTGGTCAAGCCAAATGGCATCACCCTATAGGCATACACTCCCCAAGTAAGGTGCAAATACCTGACTCATGAAGCGTTGAAAAGTTGCTGGTGCATTGGTCAAGCCAAATGGCATCACCCTATAGGCATACACTCCCCAAGGTGTGATAAATGAGGTTTTCCTTTGATCTTCTTCACAAATCTGGATTTGAAAATATCCAGAGTATCCATCACACACTGAATACAACTCACATGACCTGCAACTTGATCCAAAATCTCATCCTGAAAGGGTAGAGGATAATAATCCCTCTTTGTGCATGCATTTAGAGGGCGAAAGTCCACACACACACACACCATTTTCCACCCTTTTTGGGAGTGACTACAACTGGGGAAATCCACTCTGAATTCTCTACTGGAAAAATAAATCCAGCCTCAAGTAAATTAGTTACCTCATTCTTAAGCACCTCCGCTTGCACTACTCCCAAACGCCTTAGCCGCTGTACCATTGGCTTACTTTGGGGCTTGAGATCAATCTTGTGCTCTACTACGGTAACTTGGCATACTTGTGAGTAGCTATTTGCAAAAAGGTTAAGAAATCCATCCAACATTTTTAAGTAATTCTCCCTTTCAATACCTGCTATGGACTCATTAAGAAGAAGCTCATTCTATTGGTGAAGACTAGTGAGGTCCACATCTCCTTTCTTGCATATGGTTGAAGAAGCTTCCCCTTCCAAGGCTCCATTGTCTTCAGCATCCCCCCTCGATCCCTTCCCAGGGAAAGACCAAATGCAACTCCCTCCACCTCCCCTTCTGAGAGATGGAATCCTCAGAGCTACCACTTGTCTCCTCTTCATCGGATGACTCTGACTCTAAACTTTCAGAAGTTGAAGGTTCACCTCTTACCACTTTCTTGCGACGACTCTTGATGTTGTAATGGACCTTATTATTCTCACCTTATAGAATAAGATCACCTATCTCCCACTTTTGAATTGCCTTCACTTGGCGAAGCCATGGCCTACCCAATATCAATGGGTAAGCCCTAGCATTAGGCTTTGTAGGAATGACCTGGAAAGTTGTAGGCACAGAAATACCACATACATCCACTCCCAAATTCCTGACAATTCCTAAGGTTTTCACCCTAGTATTATCAGCAAGTTTGATGTGATAGGGAGAGTTAGAAGAACACAACTTTAAATCGACATCTTTCATTGTTTTTTCACTCATGACATTGATTGACGCACCTCCATCAATGTATGCATTAGAAATTGTTTGCCCCTCAATGATGACATCAATCACAGGCACATCATCTCCTACATCAATATATCCACCTTTTGAACAATAGGAGTCCTATTATCCCTCTTCTTCTTTTTCTTAGATTCCCTTGTGCTAGCCAGCTTACCCCATTCCTTTTTGAGCTTTGGAGAGAGTGCCAAAAGCTGCCCAAATGTGATTTGTGCCGTTTTCTCCCTAAGATCTGTTAAGAGGTCATAACTAAGAGATCATTGTCCTAGGAGGAAAGTCAGATTGTCCAATTTTTCTCCTAGACGACTTCTTCTTCTTCTTATTTTTCTCCTCTTCTTCAGATTTATCTTCTTGTTCTTCTTCTTCCTGACTCCTAGTTTTACGACCCCCTTTTTGCCATTAATGGCATTAATGTTTCCTCTTCTTCTTTTGAGCATGTTTTCTCTAAAAGTGCTAAACTTTTATCCTCTCTTTTCCTCAATTTTGGACACTCAGTGCGATAGTGCCCCTTCTCTTGACATTCATAGCATGTGACACTACTTCTATCCCTAGGTTTATCCTCAGCTCGTGGAACCCTAGGTGGCCTTGCATTGACTAATTGTAACTTCAAATCAGCAAATTCTGCCATAAGTTGTGCAATGTTATGATCCAAGGATGGAGCTTGTACCTGAGATGTTGAGGCTATCTCTACTCATGGTGGGGTTGGCACACTCGGAGAAGATTGGAATGTAGACTCAATATGAAGAGTGGCCTCCTTCTTCAAAGCAATACGAAGAGCCTCTTTAAAATTAGTGGGATCTTTGCTAAGAACTTTTCCATGCAAGGCGGGGATCCAAAGCCCTGATAAACTTGCTCATCTTAAGGTGCTCCATTGCTAAAGAACTCTTTGAATCTTCCATAGAAGGTGGAGAAGAAGAAGAAGCAACAACATGTAAAGCAACTTGTTGATATTTGATGAATAAGGCTTCATACCTCATTGAAAAGGCAGAAACTGACTCTCCTTCCTTTTGGAAAATTTGATCCAATTGCAATAGTAAAGCATTTGGTGACTCCATTGTCCCAAATCTCTCCTTCATTGCTTTGGTCAACCTTTCCTAATCATTCTTGGACTCCTCTGGCAAAGCCTCATGCCAAGTTAAGGCCACACCCTCCAAGAAATCTGGAAGCATTTATGCCCTCTCCTTCATAGACCAACCCATCAAGTGGCATGCTCGGTTAAACTCTCGAAGATAACTCCCCGGGTCTTCTCCTTCCGATCCTTGGAACACCGGAATGTTGAACATCTTGCACCAAAAGATGAGTAGCAACAAGGGAAATTTACTTTTTTTCAAAAATAACTTTTCTTTAATCATGCGGGACCTTGAGGTTAAAATAGAATAATTCTAAGTAAAACCATGAGAGTGTGGAGGTGGAGGTGGAGGTAGAGCTTGGAGGTTGGAGCTTAACAAGCGAGCTTGGAGGCCTCAAGGGACTCAAGTTCGAAGCATTCGTAAGTGCCCTATGACAGTTGTGATCTATTGCTCATCCTTTAGGTGAATTTATTGAGTTTCCTCTTGGAGGTATGGTAGCCCATAACAAATACACATAGTGGTGGTTGGAAGGCCTCCCTTGGGAAGCTGAATATGACTACAACCTTAAGCCTCATGACATATTAATCGATGTGTCTAAACCTAAAGCTTGATCTATGGGAGTGTGTGGGTACAATGCATTTATGTTTGATTGCTTTGGCAATTTGCATTTGGGATTAACAAGTTGTTACTTGCATGATGTAGAATGTTTGAAGAATGTTCAGTTATGAAGAATGGCGACAATTTTCATGAAGAGAGTTTGTAGGAAACGCAGAGTTTGAATGATGCTAATGATGTTTGCGGAGTTTCTCTTTTACAGTAGGAAGAATGGTTTGAGAAGACCTATAGCTCTATGATGCTGAGAGGTAATCACCTTTGGTCTGGATAGGCAGACTTGTATTGGCAAGGATGTGTTTGGGGAAGTGAAGAATGTTTTTCTTGTCAATACTGATGTTTTTGAGAAGTGGGATCAATGCTAGACTGGGAAGAAGTCCTGAGTCATATGGTAGCACCATGATGTCTATGAAGTGAAGAAATGAGAGGAGGACTAGCAGGAGGTGTGGTTGGTTTGTGCCTTTTATAGAAGTGTTAGTTGGTGTCGTACCCTTTTGATCGAGGTGTATGCTGAAATGTTGTATCAATCTTTTGATGTTGTGAATAGAACTGTATAGAGTAGTGTGTGGAAGAGAGGAGCTTGGTGTACAAAGAATGCAGTGAAAGTGTTTCACCTAGGGGGGTGGGCTATATGTGAGGAGAATCCTGACCCCAATCAAAACATGGGGTGTAGATAAATAAAATGTACATAAAATGGTATGTCGAGGACCCATAGTAGCGAAAATGGCACGTGGCAGCCAAGTGAAAAGGTGCAGGTGCGAGAATGAAAAAAGAAAGCGTATGGGCAACCCAAGGAAGCCGGGAGGTGATACTTTCTGGAAGAATCAAGGACGACGAGACGGGGTTCAAAGAGGGGAAAAGAAGAGTTTTTTTGGATATAGTGAAGAACGATGGTGAGAGAGACCCCCAGAGGGATTGTTGTGGAGTGTGTCTCTTGCAGGACAGTTTTGTTTGGTCAAAGCTTGTGGGCTGGATGACCTGCACGTTTTTGAAGATTATAGAGAAGAGGTCAATGCAGTGTGAGAGGGATAGATTGGGTGAGTGCAGAGGGAGAGCTGGAGACCAGAGTTAGCTAGGAGGTGTGTTCCCTAGGACCTCTGTGTGCAGCACCTCTATTAAATACTGGGTCTAGATCAGAACTGCTCAACTATAGATGCCGAGTGTCAGCAGCTAGATGCTGATTTCTATGAAGTTTTAAGTTATGGATGAAGATGTTGCTGTGAAGAATCGCTGCTGGGTCTACTTGTGGAGGACTCTAATGGTTTTTGGTGTTTTCTTCTATTTCCTTTAAGGCCCAAGTCTCAGGGATGTTGAGACTGTCTGTTTTTGTTTCAATGATGAATATAGTGTGTGGAGTTTGAGTTCTATGTGAATTGATGAGATTTTTTACTATGGTGCCGTACTTGTGTTGTTTTGATTGAGATTATGAAAGAGGAACACATGTGAGTGCAAATCCATAGTTGGTTGTGTCAGAAGTGAGTCAGCCAAAATTAGATGGGAGAGGCTACATAGTCAGACTGAGTCAATTAGCCATCAAATCTTGTCAGTTGTGTGTGTAGAAGGTGAGATCTAATCTTTTTGGGTTGAGAGGAACCTATTTGGGATTTGGTATGACAATCAGAAGTCAGCTGTGAGTTGTGGGTTTGTTGTGGTGGGTCTTGGTGAGTTCTAAGATGTCTGAGAGTATAGAGACAACAGGGGACACTGGGGTGAAGAATTCTGAGTTAGTTCTAAGTAAGCTAAATCAACTATCAGCTAGGTCAGATTTGAATCAGCAAGGTGTCAGCAGAGAGTAGTTGACTAGTTCAAAGAGGCTCCGAGGATCAGAACTTGAGATTAATTGATGTTTGAGGAAGGTTGAAGTGCTTGGAGGGACTTTATCTGATTGGGGACAAGAAGAGGATTTTGGAGACAAGCAGAGGATTTCAGAGTTATATTTATATTAGCTGTGGGTCAGTTGGGTGTATTCATGCTAGTTGGTTAGCAAGGAGTCAGCACATGAGTGTTGTTGAGTTCAAAGAATCTTAAAAGGAAGGTTAATAATGTTGGAGGACAATATGGGAGTCATGCGAACGTATATCTTACTGGAATCAGTAGTAGCAAGCTTCTAAATTAGGTTATAGTCAAAATATAATCAGCTCTGTGTTAGTTAGGAGCAGTTATGGTCAGCTAGATGTCAATTGAGATCAGCTGAGATTTATAGGTGGAAGATCAGAGGTGTTGGAGGTTAATGCTGACCCTAGAAGGACAGATGGAGAAGTCAGTTGGGTCAAATTGGGAGGTTTGGAGTGTGTTTTAGTGTCAACTGGAGGGCTGAGGACATGTGTAAAGTTGATTGGTCCCCCAGTTCTGATCCCTTATAATTTTCTTCTTGTGTGTCTGCTTGTGGTGTTATAGAGGCCATCACCTACTAGGGAATACACAACGCCCATGCACCCCTCAACTTTCCCACCTGCACCATGTTGTTGCCACCTGGCTCCTCAGTATCTGTACATATCGTTATCATATTTACATATGGGAAGTCTATTTTTGGGCTATTTTCTTTACCATTTTCTATTTCTTCAGAATCTTATCCTGCTTCTTGCTCCTGGCTAGACTCTGATTTTGGTTCCTGAAATATCTCCGGATAAAGATCTTGATTCCCTTTTGGACACCCTTTTCCTTCATTTGGCATCTTTCCATAATAGGGTTTTAGCATGTTCCCATTTACCAACTTCCTAGGTTTTTTGCCATCTAGACTCACTAGTTCAAAAGTTTATGTCCGCAATCTCCTAAAGATTCTATATTGGCCCATCCATCTCACTTTCAAATTTCCTAGGTAGGTCCCCATTTTTTATGAGAACAACAGGACAACATCTCCTTCCTCAAAGATCTTGAACTTTACATTCATGTCCACTTGGAGCTTCCTTCTCTTTTTCACAATTTCTTTTGTACAAGCACTGTGTAGTCTCCTTTCATCTAGCTTTAGGAGTTGTTCGATCTTATGCACCTTTGATTCTTCCGGAGAGAGACTTTTATCCCCACTGCTATCCTGAGACTCTATGTTAGGAACTCCATGGGCACTACTGCTTCCAGTTTGTACACCATGATGAAGGGTGTAAGTCATGTTGCATTCTTATAAGCCGTTCGGAATGCCTATAACGCTGAGTGCAGCTTTGTGTCCCAGTCATTCCCGTTCTCATTCACTATCTTTATCAGGATTCCCTTCAGGATCTTATTGGTGGAATATGCTTGCCCATTGGCTTGCGGAGGGTACTAGACTGTTGTGTATTATCATGTGTTGTTCTATTATCTTCCTGATCACTTCGTTAATGAAATGGCTCCCTTAGTCACTGACTATCTCTATAGGGCATCCAAATCTTGTCATTATGGTTTCATAAAGAAACTTTTCCACGGATGATGCCTTGTCATATATAAGGGCCTTGGCCTCCACCCATTTTGTATAGTAATTAGTGGCCACCAAAATGTATTTGTTTCTTGTCCTTTGAGCAGCTGGTTTGAATGGGCCGATGACTTTCAGACCCCACTTTTGGAATGGCTCAAGTGGTAGGATTGGGTTATGAGGCATTCTATGTGCATCACTTGGTTGCCCCAGCCTCTAGCAAATGTCGCACTCCTTTGCAAACTTGTGTGCATCTTTTAATGCATTTGGCCACCCACAGACCTGCCTGGAACACCTTTCTCCCAATGACCTCTTCGAAAAAATTCCCACTGCTTATGCCTTAGTGTGCTTTTGCTAAACACAGTGTGTTGCTCGTGTTCTCAGGGATGCATCTCCTCAATATCTGGTCAATGCCCATATTGTAGAGCTGCCCAGTCACCACCATGAATGACTTGCTCCAGAGAGTCAACTTCTTTCTTTGTTCTCTAGACATGTACTTCGGAAAGGATAAGTCAGATAGGAATTATAGCATTTCATCATACCAGCTGGGTTTTTTTCCTTCTGTGAGGCTGCGCATCTCGGAAATCATCTTCCACCCCCTTTGGTTCTTCCCCTATTTCCAGTCTTGACAAGAAGTCTACCCACTACATGCTTGTTCTCGGGAGTGTGCCTTACGTTGAACTCAAATTCATGTAACAAGAGCATCCATCTGGCCAATTTTCTTGCCAGGTCTGGTTTGTTTATTAGGTTATGTAGATGAGGAGTGCATTGAAGGATACGACGGAACTGTTGCTCGCTGAGATTGAAGAATTGAACGAGGTTCTTGTGGACAAGATAGGGATAACATCATTAAAGAAATAAGAGATACATAAATACAGCTGACCTACAAGAAATAAGAGATACGGAAATACAGCTGGTCTACAAGAAAAGAGAACTAATGGCAGCCCCACTAGTAGTAGAGATGAAGAGTTCATGCAACTACATAATGGACCTGATTGAGGTCCAAGCTTCACTCTGAATTATCTCTAAGATAAGGAGTTAAACTTCTCTTCTTTTTTTTAAGCCTTCTGTAATTGGTTTCTTTCTCTTTTACTTAATATATTATTTAAAGGAAATAGGGTGCTGCAGTGTACGTAGAAATAAAACGGGACCAGGGTACCCTGGGAGTGTCGCGTTTGGCCCGCCAGCTTGGCAAAAGTAGTGGCGCGCGTGGAGGAGGAGCCCACAGAGTTGTTGTGCCGTCGCAAGGTGGTCCAGCCAAAGCTTACTAGCGGGCGCTGGGGCTGGGCGGGTCGCTATCCTTCACGTGCGCTTTGTCCTCGCTTTGGCCTCTCAACAGTTACCAGGTGTTACCTTTAGAGAGAGAGGGAGAGAGAGAAAAAAAAAAGAGACTTGGTCAAGAGTTGGTACTAGCTTTAAATTTCACCTCCAATATTGAATGTGAGTGTGTTTCCTTGAACAATTTGAGAATGGTTCAAGCATATAACCTCACATGTGTAGGTAAGCATTGCAACCAACTTGCGCTAGCCCATAAGGTAGCCAACATAGGGGTACATAGAATCCCCAAAGATGCGCAACCTTGGAGGTACTAGTGTATTAGCTATCGTATGTGTGAGCTAGATGTGGAGTGGTGAACTTTGAGTCCATGACAATAGGGTAGGAAAATGGTGGCTTGCAAACAGGTAAATGTTCATGTACGAAGATGATAAATAATCCAAAGCAGCTTACCATACAAAACAATACTTATTAAAAGGTCCATCACTAAGGTTAGGTTTAAACCATGCATCACACACTACGCATCAAGGCACTACGTACATGTTCTCAACTACCATTAAAAGGTCCATCACTAAGGTTAGGTTTAAACCATGCATCACACACTACGCATCAAGGCACTACGTACATGTTCTCAACTACCATTATGCCCCCACATGAAAAGTTTTTGTTTTCTTACCTTCGGTCATTTTGTGTATGTGTGTGTACGAATTAGGAAAACAATGTACTAGTAGAGAATGTGTATGTGTGTGTGTGTGTGTGTGTGTGCACGTGTATGTGCGTTCTATCCTATCAAATGGCAATACCACTCAATCTAGAGGATGACATATGGACTAGCTCATAATTCAAATTATTCAATTTCATTTCATCAGTAATATATCATAGCAATCTATACAAATCATGAAAAATTGATTAGTAAACACTACAACAAAAGAGACTACTAAACTACCAACTACATAGAAATTTCGAAGAACGATTTCATGGGCATGGTTAGGGTGATATGACATGCAATGTTGATGTCGAGTATTGAAGTTACATCCACCACCAATCGCCATACAATCCATAGGGAATAGCTCTTTCATGCTACCATCCCACAAACAAAACAAGTTAGAACATTGAAGATGTTGATGTTGTTGTCACACCAGAATGCTTCTTACACCAGAATGCTCCATTGCCACACCGGAATGCTCCTTACACTGATAGGGTGAAGGGGGAGCTCTCCTACGCATAAATGGAGGCAAATAGAGATGGTCCTTCATGATGATTATCTCTCACAAAAGGTGGGGAAGAAGAGCAAGCTAATGTAAGCGAAAAACCTGCATATAAGTCTATCTAGCATATGCAAGATTCAATAGAGCATAAGCAAGCATGAGGAGATACGAAAGGGAGCTCACACGTATTCTACTATAAGGGAATGATTGCATATTGCTTAGTGTATAATATAAGTTATATAAACATGACTTGTTTTCACACTAGGCCAACAAAACTTAAAAATGGTATGGCCTCTATTACTAGTCTTAAACAAGTATATACATAAAGTCATTAGACTTTTTCCTGTCCTTATTTAATATTAAGCTCAAGATGAAGCTGCTTTATACATTCTAATGTTGTCTTACAAAAGATAAGTGCATGTTTGAGTGAGTAAGATGAAGAAGCACCTTATGGTAGGTCATGCCATAGATGGTGGTTCGGGGTGACTTGGCATGATATGTGAGTATGTCCCAATCTCATAGCATGATGCTTAGAAATTAGGCTTCTTCATGGCGAATACATTGACCAAGGCAAGGTTGGAGTCGAAGAGAAGAGGTTACATGGATGGAAGCTGTTTAGAGGTACCTCTGCAAGGTTGAGGGTTCTGTGTTGCTGCGTAACGAGGCTGATAGAAGAAGGTGGGTGTGAATGAGATTGGGTTATCCATGAGAATGGAAGAATTTAGGACACCCAATATGGGATGTATGTTGGTAAATTGTGAGCAAGGGGTCGCTTGTCGAATGTGGCCGAGTGGATCCGGGTGCATTTTGTGTTGCTGAATCTTCTCCTCGGTTAGGTTCTCTTCTTGAGGGAGGTTTTCATGCTCTCTCTCTCTCTCTCTCTCTCTCTAACTCTCTTTCTTTATCTCCTCTCTCTCTCTCTCCAAAATAAACTAATAAAATATATTTTTTTTGTAAAGTTTTTTTTTCTTGTTCTTTTAAATGATGTGGCCTTGAGGGCTTGCATTTCCACATGGCACACGTAACCCTAATTCTTTTTTCAAGTTTTTTTTTGGGGGGATAATGTGGCACGTGATGCCATGTGGCATCATCGTGGGGCTATGGTACCAAGTGGCACAGGCACATGTAATTGATTACTCCCCATAATTAACCCCCTAACTCCACACTTAGACTACTGTTTTAGGCCTTGACTACTCCTAACCCATCCAAAGTCTGCATAATACATGAAAGATGTGAAAGACAATTCCCTTGACCTTTATAGTCCATTGTAAGCCCATGTTACTTGTCATAGGATTTTAACCCATTATATATTAACTTGACGAACCCTAGACCCTATTCCCTATGAGAGCTTGCCCACAAAGGATGGGAAGTAGCTAGTGTCGAAGCTATTACTACTGCATGGTGTCCATAGACACTTGTTCCAAATGATTTGAAGCCTGCCAATGATGAGGAAAAATGTAGCTGACGAGAGATAATCGGGATGCCTGGTTAGTGAGATGGGGGGGGACGGGGAAAAAAGGTTGAGGGGAGGTTAGATAAAATGTCTGTTTTCATTTTTGGATAGTTTTTGTAGGATAAAAATGTAAAGGGGGGTTTAGTTTTGTGTGTGTGTGTGTGTATGTGTGTGTGAGATGTATTTTTTGAAAAGTGAAATAAGGGTGAGGAGTAGTTAATGAGTGTGTAAGGGGATGATGGAGGTGTTAATGGATGTGTAAGAAGGGGGTGTGTTTAATAAAAATAAATAAATGGAATCCTTCACAAATCAAGCATGTGAGAAAAGGGGGGCGGGAATGAAAGGCACCTTAATTTTTGGTGGTCCCATTTTTTGAATGTTAGGGCATGAGGTTAATAATAATAAAAAGAAGGTGGTCATTTCACCTTCCCCATGTGTGCCTTGTTTTCTTCGTGCACGCTGATCGAGCCCACCTTCCCTCCTCTCCTCCTACATAGAGATGCGATAGCCCCCTTCATCTTGTTGTGCCTCCTCACGGCAAAGCCCCCAGCCATGATAGCCATCCATTTGCACAACGTCACCTTCCCACAAGCCGCTGGCTTTATGTCCCAACAACCACTACTAGGTCTCTATTAGGCTCTGCCATGACACTCCCCTATTGTGTTACTATGACACTCTCGTGGGATGCTATCGGTTCCTTTCCATTGTGCTGAGATGCATCATACCTGCTCTGCTTACTGAGCCACAACAACTGCTTTCTCTCCACCCAACAACCACTTCGACGAACTGCTTTGATTTTGCCTTGCTGAGAAATCAAAGCCGCTACTTGTTTTGTTGGCTCCTCCTCTTGTTGTGGTGCTACCCCCTAACACAGCCTTGTTACAGCGCTTATCTTAACGATAGACACCTCCCCTCCTCTGGCATGTCTGAACGTCATGGGTTGATTCAGACTACCGCATTAGTGTAGAGTTTTTTTTCCCCCTTTTTTGTTTTTTTACTTTTTAATAAATATTTAACAACTATTAGTTTAAAAAATAGCAATTGTTAGTAGTCAGTAAAAAAACAACAAACAGTTGTAGTGCACTCTCTTTTTTTTGAAAGGTTATAGAAAATAAAATACACCAAAAAAAGAAGAGAAGAAGAGGTAGTAAGGAAATCATTCAAAATGAAAAGTTATAATAAAAGGGTTAGTGGGGGTTTATAGATCAAGTTGAAAAATCAAGGTTGAAAGATAGCAAAACAAATAAAACTACAAACTTTGCCATAAGATCATTCTTTTAGTTTCTTGCAAATGTTGTAGGGTTGATGAAGAGTCCATTTATTATTTTTCCTCTTTGTGCGAACTTGTCCCGAAATCCATGTTAAGTCTATTTTTGCACCTCCGTGTGTCCACATGGTGTTGGAATCCACATAGAATGTAACCTTTCACAAGTCACCAGTCTCACTCTAGCTCTCAGGGGGTGAAGGTTAGGATGAAGATAAGAGGGATTAGAGGGTAACAAGATTATAGAAATGGAGATAAGGGTAATGAGAATAATGAGCCCATAAATTGGTAAGGCACCCACTACTTAAGTGCCAATTTTGGTGCTTGAGGAAGGTACTTGAAAAATGCAGATTATATAGAATATCCCTTAACCCACTTAAATGCCAATTTTGGGTGAGGCGTGGAGTAATACTAGGCCACATTGTTTCTAAACATGATATCTAGATCCCATCTATTGGAATTTCTTAATTCCTCTTATATGAAAGAAAGAAAAGGATACTTGAGTTTGTTTCCATAGTAAAGTATGAAATGGATACTTGCGTTTGTTTCCATAGTAAAGTAAGAAAAAAGTGTGGCTATAACACTTTATCTCAAAGAAAATGTATTCTCTCCAATTTACAAAGGAAATTTGATGTATCATTCTATTTAAAAGGTGTGGCTATAACACTTTATCTAAAAGAAAATGTGTTCTCTCAAGTTTACTAAGGAAATTTGATGTATCATTCTAGTGAAGAGAAACCTTGTCACGATGTGAAGTCATACATTTGTACATTTGGTTTCTCCAGCTACACAAACATATGTATATATGCTATTAACTTTACAAGAATTTCTACATCTTAAGCTACATGTTGTTTGTGTACCACTTACATGAAGATAATGACAAACAACTCTCTTTGTAGAAAAACCTAAAACACATAGAGAATTGAGATTTAAAAATCTATATTAAAAATGCATAGAGTTAAGCAAAGAAAATTCCTATTGCACACATCACAAAACCATTTTTGTGCAACTGTGAAGACATGCGACGTGCACGTGTGCACACACACACACACAAAAACTACTTAAAACTTATTCACATTGCATTCATTCATAGATGTGATTTCTTAGTTAATCAACTTGTGCACTATCTTGATTTTTTTCCCCTCTTAATTGCATGCGCTACACTTTTACACTTTCCCTTTTTTGTCCCTAGGTGGATACATATAGGAGTTAAATACATTAAAGAATCTTGTTCATGTGTGGAGTTTGAAAGGATGGGAGGAATTCAAGACTCTCAAGTAGGCCACATGCATAACCAAGGATTATAAAAACTCTCTAGAAAGACTCTTCTAAAGTAATTTTATCATTTGTCATTGTTATAAGATCTTTGTTACATGTCGTAATCAATGAGTCAATTGCCGTCAAGGATTCCTTTAAATATATGGAAGATAGGAGGATGCCAACATAAGGATGTTTTAGGATAAGACTTTTGGAGTTTTTTAACATACTCAAAGAAAAATACCAACCATTTATTTTGAGAAAATGGGTTATTTAAAAGAGCCAAGATTCTTGGAAAAGGGGGTTTGAACACTCATGATACATAGAGTTTCAAAAAGGTATCTTGTTGTAAATTGCCTTTGCCTGGCAAGTACATCACTTGACCATGATTTTTGTGGACTACAGCATTTTAAATGTTAGAGCCTAAATGTGTGTAGGAGTCTCTTTCCTAGTCATGTGTTGGAGTCCAATGCGTGTTATTAGTCATTTGGTGGAGCCCAAATGTGTGTAGACATCCTTATGTAGTCATGTGGTGGTGACTATTGTTTCATGCATTCTTAGCATGCTATCAAATGGGAACTAATCAAACATTTGAAAAAATCACATCATGGAATACTTTAATAAAAAAAAACATTACTTCTTCATATTGACCATACAATTTCGAAAGATAAATTTTCACTACTTCATGATTTCCTTTGTGAATTTTGTATCCTTAATATGACTAGTTTACTTACCTGTTTCTGATGTTGATACTTAGAAGACAAGTTTCTAATGTATGCTTAATATGACTAGTAACACCCATTCAAATTTATATGTGTCCCATGGCCAAGAAGGCCTTACCAACCATAGCATAATTAGGTAAGGTTGTTGGGTGATCCATTTGCCTAAGGGAGGTGCATGATAATAAGATTTTGAATAAAAACAAGATTATTAATGTAAACCTCAACTTGGTATAAACGTTGAGTGAGGTGATATGGCAAGAGCAATGCAAGTGTGTTCTCAAAGGATTCATGAGAATACGTAAGGTGTGTTAGGTAGGGTAAATGCTGTTGAACGGACAATCTATGTTATCATATCTTGTGAGATTATTTAGGAGCCTTGAAACTCTACTACCATCAATATAGTTGTCAAAATAGATGAAGAAATGGGAAGCATGTTATTGGACAAAGGGGCTATAAAAAGCTTAAGCTAGCTTCAAGGTTTGAATCCTAGTTTACACTTGGTAGTGTGCAAAAAAAAGACTAGCCTCAAGCACCATGTATACATTTGTCGATGCCCATCCATGCCATGGTCCGAGCCGTCTACACATTGATGCTATATCTTGGTGGAGGACTTTGTAAATGCCCTAATACCGTTATTGGTCTTACAAAGCATGAATAAGTTGTTTTGGGATGTGTTTAAGTCTTTTTTTTTTCAAATTGCCATGGTTTACCACACATGAATATTTCAAAGATTTATGAGTTTGTTTAATGGCATTTTGTTTCCTTGCTACATTCCAAAGTCTTATGATATGTAGATTTGTGTTCTTGTTTACTGATTTTTGTTGCATATTGTTTACTCTTTCCCATTGTAATTTTTTTACTTGATGTTGGTAAAGTGTTTTATTAAAAAAAAACTCATTATTGCATCATGTTTCTTCAAATCAAGTTGAGTGATATCTCTATTAGGGAAACAAGGCCAACAAAAGGTTAATTTTCCCACTTTATAGCATTATTTTTAACACATAACTAGATAATTATGGTTGCATATTATTGACGCTTTCCCATTGTTTTTTTAATTGTTTTACTTGACATAACTAGATAATTATGGTTGCATATTATTGATGCTTTCCCATTGTTTTTTTAATTGTTTTACTTGACATTGGTGAAGTTTTTTTAATTTAAAAAAAAACTCATTATTGCATCATATTTCTTTGAATCAAGTTGTGTGATATCTCTATTAGGGCAACAAGGCCAACAAAAGGTTAAACGTCCCACTTTATAGCATTGTTTTCAACACATAACTAGATAATTGCGGTTGCATGTTACTTACTCTTTCCCATTGTTTTACTTGACATTGGTAAAGTTTTTTTAATTTTAAAAAAAACTCATTATTGCATCGTATTTCTTCGAATCAAGTTGAGAGATATCTCTATTAGGACAACAAGGCCAACAAAAGGTTAAACGTCCCACTTTATAGCATTGTTTCCAACACATAACTAGATAATTGCGGTTGCTTAACTATGATGGGCTTTTTGAAGGAAGGATTTCATCACAATAATTACAAAAACAAGAAGCCAGGGACAAGGAAGAAGTGGTTCCTTTGCTTAATATAGGCCAATAAGGAGATTCTGCTCGTCGGTTTTTCATCGTGGGTACGAAAAGTTACCTTTGGAGAGAAAAGTGGCTCCACTACCCTTTCTTTTGGAGGAGTTCATTTGTATTTGTGGATGTGAAATTATACATGGATGCCCACGAAAAGTGTCATTGAGTAGATGTGCTCCTTATTGAAAGCAATAATTTGTGGATGTTCAATATCTATGAGAGGGTGGTGCCAAAACTTGTGCTTACATTGAGTGGGTGGTGCGCTAGAACTAGAGCTTATGTGTTTACTCACACTATGTTGTGCTTCACAATTGGAAGTTCAAGTTGCCAAGGAATTTTAACAAAGTGTGGAAAAAAATGAGGTATAGTATATTTGCACTTGCAAATTTTAGGAGCTAACGGTTTAAAATTTCTTAGATGTTGGAAGGTTTTAGTTTCAAATAGCTTCAAATTAATCAAAACAATACCAATACTTTTAAGAGAGAAAGGTTTCTCACCATTCTCATGAAAAGTTCCAAGATATCTATTGATGAAAATTTCTCAAAAGAAAAGATTGTGGGCGTTCTCATGTGCAATTGGAGAAAAGAAAAACTTGAACTAAAAAAGGACATGTCAACCGAAGAACAGGTCCTATAGACTAGTGCTTGAAAAGAATGGCTAGTTTTTTTTTTTTAAGGCTAGGATTTTAAGTAGGCCTTATTTGAAGAAATAGTTTTTCATATATTTTAGTTATAAAACTGGGATATTGTAAGGTTCGGGAAAAGATAGTTTCCACTTGGCTTAGTACTTGTGCAAAGCTTGCTCAAATTTGTGGGAGAAAGAGAAGAATCCTCTACACAAGTGTTAAGTTTTAGTTGTATTTTATTAAATTTATAGAGAAATACCTTTTCAAAATGGTCAATTTCCTCTTCAAATTACAATGAGAAGGTTTTCAGTCCGTCTCAATCAAATATATTTCCAGAACACTCACTCTGATATTGTAGAGATTTGGAAAGCAAAAACGGGATAGATTTAAAAGTTGCCCTTATTTTGATTGGTAGAAAAAACGTGTTTTAAGGCTATATACTAGCCCTCAAGTGTGTGACGATATGATGTGTGCGTAGTACAAACAAAAAGCTGCTCATCAGATTCAGAACACACACACACACACAGATAATAATATTTTTCGATACCGAGTCCCGACATGCTCTCGCTCAACCAAGGTCTATATCATTAGACCGTGTCGCCCTGTTGCTGTCGCCCGCCCCTAAAAGCGCGCGCGCGCGCGCGCACACACACACCCCCACCCACCCACGCAACTTGTGTATACACACAGTATCTCCCACCACAGCAATTGGGCGAATATCATTCATTCTAATTATAGTTTCCCTATTTCTTGGAATCGATTTCTGGTGGTGGTGTTTTTTTCCCCAGAGCGGGAAAGCAGAAAGCAAGCAAACGAGCGCTTCTCCTTACGCAGGTACGCCGCAAGATCATCATCTCCATGCTTAGACAGAACTTAGTCCTAATTTACATCCGAATTTTCTAAGATTAAACGCTGTAATTTGAATTACAGACCTCATACTTTTTGCTGTATTTCTTCTTCTTCTCGCTCCCTTTAGAGGGTTGAATGGCTATTTTAATTTGATTAAAAAACATGCTTAAGGTGCTTAATTACATGAGGGCACCCAGTCCTTACGCGATACACCCCCATATGCAAGTTTAAGGGCGAGTCACAAGATGCGTACATACACACATCTGGAGAGTGCATGAGCTAGCAGATGCTTTGTACGCTATCAATTGTATTTATGCAATGTTCGGCTTGGCAGGTTAGGTTGCAGGAGGTGAGGGCATGCTTGTGACTCCAAGGGCTCATTATCATACATATCAGATCTCTGCTTTGACTGTCACACACCAACTGTTTGCTTGAGTGAAGCATCACAGACATGGAATTTTGGCCAGAGTTCCTTGCCAGCAATTCTGGCCGGGAATTTGTTGCAGGTGGCGTGGGCGGAATGGCTGGTGTCATCGCCGGGCATCCCCTTGATACACTCAGAATACACCTGCAGCAACCCCGTGTGGGCCCATCAAGGGTTCCAAACTCTGCGCTCAGTCTTATCTGCCGCATCAACGCTGTTGGGGGCCCGCTGGCATTCTTCAAAGGCATGGGTGCACCACTTGCTTCAGTACCTTTTCAGGTAAATACAGCTAACAACATCATTGTATTGCTGTAACACTTCATGCTAATCTAACTTCTTTTACCTCTGGCTGTGCCCAGAATGCAGTAACATTTCAAGCGTACGCACTGTTTTCTCGGGCTTTGTCTGTCAACAAGGATGAGCCCCCTTCTTATCAAAGGGTTGCTGTGGCTGGGTTTGGTGCTGGATTCATTCAGACAAGCATTCTCACACCAGTAGAGCTGATCAAGATTCGTCTGCAGTTGCACTCATCAACCACTAGGAATGTCATTGGGCCTTTAGCATTGGCACGGTCAATCGCCACAACTGAGGGCGTGCGAGGTCTCTACAGGGGGCTTGGCATAACCATTTTAAGAGATGCCCCCGCCCACGCATTGTACTTTGGGTCATATGAGTACACACGGGAGTGGCTTCATCCAGGATGCCGGAAGTCAGGGCAAGAGTCTCTTTTCACAATGCTCACGGCAGGTGGCATTGCTGGCGTAGCAAGCTGGATCTCATGCTACCCCTTGGATGTGTTGAAGTCAAGGCTGCAGGCACAGGGGGTGCCTGGGAGCTCCAACAAGTATGCAGGCATCTTGGATTGCTTAAGGAAAAGTGTGCGAGAAGAAGGGTTCTCCGTGCTTTGGCGAGGATTGGGGACTGCCATAGCGAGAGCTTACCTTGTCAATGGGGCCATCTTCTCTGCGTACGAACTCTCTTTGCGGTTCATGCCTTCTGAGAGGAAAGCCCCCCCTCAACTGCTGGGTGCTCAGTAGGGCTAAAAGATGAACAGATTTCCATTAGTTTTTCATTCATTTGTCTTGTACCTTGATATGTTGTCCCACTTAAACTCACAGTTTTTGTACACTATGTTCTATGTGATCAAATTGTTCAATACGCTTTATGTTATTAAAATTATACAACTTGAGAGCTGATGTATTACATCCCCCCTCTCTCTCTCTCTCTCTCTCTCTCTCTCTCTCTCTCTGTCACACACACACACACACACATACAGACAGAGAGAGAGAGAGAGAGAGAGGTCCAGACAGCCACCCACTACCACAGTTGTCTTTTTTTCTCTTCTCCGTGAGTAGGTCCTCCTATAGTAACAACTTGGAT